>NC_041390.1:605678516-605828723 GCF_002162155.2 Triticum dicoccoides | reverse complement strand
AATTGGATGTAGGGGAGCATGAACCATTATTGTTGACATTACCCTTGAGGTAAAAGGTTGTGGGGCAAAACTATAAAGCCCCTATCTTTCTCTGTGTCCGATTAAAACTCCTAACCACAAGTATTGCGTGAGTGTTATCAATTATGGAGGAGTAAAAGATAGTTGAGTATGTGGACTTGCTTTTTAGCTCTGACATAGACTCTTTCCGATGTTATGATAAATTGCAATTGCTTCAATGACTGAGATTATAGTTTGTCGGAGCCCAATAAGGTTTACGATTTATACTTTTGCATTGCTAATAGATCATCACTTGAACATAAGTAATCATATGACAAAATCTATATATGTTGCTGTTATGAGAATAATCATGATGCCTTCATGTCCGTATTTTATTTTTATCGACACCTCTACCTCTAAACATGAGGACATATTTATTGTTATCGGCTTTTCGCTTGAGGACAAGCGAGGTCTAAGCTTGGGGGAGTTGATACGTCCATTTTGCATCATGCTTTTATATCGATATTTATTGCATTATGGGCTGTTATTTCACTTTATGTCACAATACTTATGGCTATTCTCTCTTATTTTACAAGGTTTACATAAGGAGGGAGAATGACGGCAACTGGAATCCTGGGCTGGAAAAGGAGCAAATATTAGAGACCTATTTTGCGCAACTCCAAAAGTCCTGAAACTTCACGGAACATCTTAAAATAAATAAAGAAAAATCCTTGCCAAAGATGAAGGCCAGGGGGCCCACACCCTTCTCACGGGGGTGGGGGGCGCGCCCCCCTCTAGGGCGCGCCCCCCTACCTCATGGGCCCCCTGGTGGCTCTCTGACCTCCATCTTCTCCTATAAGAGGTCTTTCGATGAGAAAAAAATAAAGAGGAACTTTTCAGGACAAGACTCCGCCGCCACGAGGCGGAACCTTGGCGGATCCAATCTAGAGCTCCGGCAGAGCTGTTCTGCCGGGGATACTTCCCTCCCGGAGGGGGAAATCATCACCATCATCATCACCAACGCTCCTCTCATTGGGAGAGGGCAATCTCCATCAACATCTTCACCAGCACCATCTCATCTCCAAACCCTAGTTCATCTCTTGTATCCAATTCTTGTCTCAAAGTCCAGGATTGGTGCTAGTAGGTTGCTAGTAGTGTTGATTACTCCTTGTAGTTGATGCTAATTGGTTTATTTGGTGGAAGATCATATGTTCAGATCCTATATGCATATTATTACCCCTCTTATTATGAACATGAATATGCTTTGTGAATAATTACGTTCGTTCCTGAGGACTAGGGAGAAGTCTTGCTATGAGTAGTCATGTGAATTTGGTATTCGTTTGATATTTTGATAAGATGTATGTTGTCTAGCCTCTAGTGGTGTTATGTGAACGTTGACTACATAACACACAATTATTTGGGCCTAGAGGAAGGCATTGGGAAGTAATAAGTAGATGATGGGTTGCTAGAGTGACAGAATCTTAAACCCTAGTTTATGCGTTGCTTCGTAAGGGGCTGATTTGGATCCATATGTTTCATGCTATGGTTAGGTTTACCTTAATACTTTTGTTGTAGTTGTGGATGCTAGGAATAGAGGTTAATCATAAGTGGGATGCTTGTTCAAGTAAGAACAGCAACCAAGCACCGGTCCACCCACATATCAAATTATCAAAGTATCGAACGCGAATCATATGAACGTGATGAAAACTGGCTTGACGATATTCCCATGTGTCCTCGGGAGCGCTTTTCCTATTATAAGAGTTTGTTCCGGCTTGTCCTTTGCTACAAAAGGATTGGGCCACCTTGCTGCACTTTAATTACTTTTGTTACTTGTTGCTCGTTACAATTTATCATATCACAAAACTATCTGTCACCACTTATTTCAATACTTGCAGAGAATACCGTGCTGAAAATCGCTTATCATTTCCTTCTGCTCCTCGTTGGGTTCGACACTCTTACTTATCGAAAGGACTACGATACATCCACTATACTTGTGGGTAATCAGTCACTGGCGTCCTTTGTGGCCCATCGCTCCTCTGAATATCGACTGCCGCGAGATCTCTGACTCTCGTCTTTTTAATGATGGTGAAAAAGTTCATATCGAGACCATATCTAATCTGTGCGCCTTCAACAAGGAGCCCGTTCACAAATCCTATTCCGGAACACGGCTCTGTCAAAATCCTGTTGTCAGTCTTCTGGAATCCATTCTGTCCGGCCATGCTGGCTTGGTTAGCCGCCTTTCTATTCCGGCGTGCTACCTACAGTGTAGGCCCTCCATCATTGATGCCTGGCTCCGATCCTGGAATTTGAACAATATCCAGGTTCTTCAGTTCTATTACCTCTTCCTAGAATTTCTGACGCAAGAGGTAACTCTATTGGATCTATGCACTTCAACTACGCCCTCGGCACCGGAGTCCGTATTTCGGTTTTCCTCCTCTCTCCACACCCTCGGCTTTGCTCTTTGCCAAATAGCAGACAATTATGTAGGGATGCTTAAGCTACCACTAGTGAAAAGACTCTCACTTGTGGCCGTTGATAGATCAGACGCGTCGCTGCAAAGCATAATCCACACTAGTTGCCCTGCACTTGAGTCTCTCCTGCTTGTTTGCAATAGAGGAGGTCGTCGTGTCACAATAAACTCGTCTAACCTTGTAAGCACTGGCATTTGTTGTCCACACGGGGAACTCGTTGTTGAGGATGCCCCTTCGCTTCGACAGTTGATTGTTGATTGGTTGACGACTGTTCGATAACCATTGTCTCTGCACCTAAATTAGAGACGTTGGGTGAATTCGTGTTTGTGTCTCCCTCGAAGTGTCTTGAGGTACTGACTTTCCTTAATACTGGAACAGAGTTGTACTTGTTCCGATGTTTGTTTTATTAATTTGATGGACTTTGTTGTATTCTTCATGCAGAGTCGGGACTTGGAGGTAACCGCTGTCTCTGCGTCTGAACCGTATCCATGTCGTCTGACGTGTCTTGAGGTATTGAGTTTTTGTGATACTTCCAGCTTAACTTTATTTGCGAGGAAACAAGTTTTATTTCATCCAGCCTTTATGCTATTAGTTTTGTGATTCATCTTCTGTTGATTTTCATCAAGGGTTCGAAAGCAGTCAGTCTAACGATAATGCGTCAATCTGTCAAGACCTTGCTTATATACATTGATTATAAGGTGGACATTGTCGTTGATTTGCTGCAATGCTTTCTAAAACTGGAGAACTTGTTTGTCGAGGTGATGATCTTCAGAAATTTGCATTCTGTAGTACTCGTTCCTTTTTGAAATGCTTGTCTTAATTTTGACTGAAATTAATGCTCCCGTACCTACACATGATTTATTTTTGTATACATCCATATATAGACAACTCTATGTCTAACTTCTTGTTACGAAGGTGGTAGAATTAATTGTTGCATTTGGTTTTTTGATGGTCAGTATCTCTTTTTATAGACGTTAAGTATTTTCAACCTATCATTTATATTTTAGGGATCGTTGATTTCTCGTGGTGAAAAAACAAATGGCGTCATAAGTACCGGCAGTTTCTCAAACATCAGGACGTTTGTCTGAAGACAGTATCGCTGGAAGATTATGTTTGCTCAGGGAGTTACGCTGAATTTGCGATGTTCTTTGTTGTTAGTGCAAAGGATCTGGAGACCATGACCATTAAGTTTACCTCCCCTCCCGTAGAGTTCATGGGAGTATTTTACGAAAAGTAACAAAGGGTTCTGGAGTGGCATAGAAGGGCTTCTAAACGTGCACGTCTTAGATTATCATCAAGTTGCAGCCACGCGCGTCTGCATTTAAGAAAGAGGGGTCTTGAATACCTGGATTTGACGGTTCTGTTTAGGTGTGGATGCTGAAATCAGGCCTTGTGTTAGTTGTCCAGATGTATGGAGTTATTTTTTGTTGCGTTCTTTTGAGCTTGGGTTTTATGTAAACTTCATCAGACTACCGTTGTAGTCTTTGCACCGTGTGTAGGCTTGTTTGTTTTTGTGTTGCGTGCAGTCATGAAGGAAATGTGTGGTTTTGCCGCTTTGTATGGCCGAAGGACCGTAAAATGCTGTGGCACCAAGGTTAAGAGACATAAAGTAGATTTAAAATGCTGCATGTGTAACCGTGTGATAACCCACAAGTATAGGGGATCGCAACAGCTTTCGAGGGTAGAGTATTCAACCCAAATTTATTGATTTGACACAAGGGGAGCGAAAGAATATTCTCAAGTATTAGCAGCTGAGTTGTCAATTCAACCACACCTGGAAACTTAGTATCTGCAGCAAAGTGTTTAGTTGCAAAGTAATATGATAGTGGTGGTAGCGGCAACAAAAGTAAAGACATCAAAGGTAATGTTTTTGGTATTTTGTAGTGATTGTAACAGTAGTAGCGCGAAAGTAAATATGCGTAAACTAGTATATAGAAAAATCGTAGGCACCGGATCAGTGATGGATAATTATGCCGGATGCGATTCATCATGTAACAGTCATAACATAGGGTGACACAGAACTAGCTCCAATTCATCAATGTAATGTAGGCATGTATTCTGTATATAGTCATATGTGCTTATGGAAAAGAACTTGCATGACATCTTTTGTCCTACCCTGCCATGGCAGCGGGGTCCTATTTGAAACTGAGGGATATTAAGGCCTCCTTTTAATAGAGAACCGGAACAAAGCATTAGCACATAGTGAATACATGAACTCCTCAAACTATGGTCATCACCGGGAGTGGTCTCGATTATAGTCACTTCGGGGTTGCCAGATCATAACACATAGTAGGTGACTATAGACTTGCAAGATAGGATCAAGAACTCACATATATTCATGAAAACATAATAGGTTCAGATATGAAATCATGGCACTCGGGCCCTAGTGACAAGCATTAAGCATAGCAAAGTCATAGCAACATCAATCTCAGAACATAGTGGATACTAGGGATCAAACCCTAACAAAACTAACTTGATTACATGATAAATCTCATCCAACCCATTACCGTCCAGCAAGCCTATGATGGAATTACTCACGCACGGCGGTGAGCATCATGAAATTGGTGATGGAGGATGGTTGATGATGACGACAAAGATGAACCCCCCTCCCCGGAGCCCCGAACGGACTCCAGATCAGCCCTCCCGAGAGGTTTTAGGGCTTGGCGGTGGCTCCGCATTGTAAAACGTGATGATTTCTTCTCTCTGATTTTTTCTCCCCGAAAGCAAATATATAGAGTTGGAGTTGGCGTCGGAGGGCATCCAGGGGGCCCACGAGGTAGGGGGTGCGCCCTAGGGGGGGGCACCCCCACCCTCGTGAGAAGGGTGTGGACCCCCTGGTCTTCATCTTTGGCGAGGATTTTTTTTTTCTAAGATGTTCCGTGGAGTTTCAAGTCATTCTGAGAATATTTGTTTTCTGCACATAAAACAACACCATGGCAATTCTGCTGAAAACATCGTCAGTCCGGGTTAGTTCCATTCAAATCATACAAGTTAGAGTCCAAAACAAGGGCAAAAGTGTTTGGAAAAGTAGATACGACGGAGATGTATCAACTCCCCCAAGCTTAAACCCTTGCTTGTCCTCAAGTAATTCAGTTGGCAAACTGAAAGAAAGAAAGAAAAACTTTTACAAACTCTGTTTTCTCTTGTTGTTGTAACTATGTCAAGCCAGCATTCAAGTTTTTAGCATAGATCATAACTAACCACATTTGCAATAATTCTCGGGTCTCATAATTACTCATATCAATAGCATAATCAACTAGCAAGTCATAATAATAAATCTCGGATGACAACACTTTCTCAAAACAATCATAATATGATATAACAAGATGGTATCTCGCTACCCCTTTCTGAGGCCGCAAAACATAAATGCAGAGCAACTTTAAAGATCAAGGACTGATTAGACATTGTAATTCATGGTAAAAGAGATCCAATCATACTCACACCCAACATAGATTAATAGTGATGAATGCAAATGACAGCTGTACTCTCCAGCTAGTGCTTTTTAATAAGAGGGTGATGACTCAACATAAAAGTAAATGGATAGGCCCTACCCAGAGGGAAGCAGGGATTTGTAGAGGTGCCAGAGCTCGGTTTTAAAATAGCGATAAATTGTATTTTCAGCGGTATACTTTCATTGTCAACGTAACAATTAAGAGATGGCGATATCTTCCATGCTAAACACATTATAGGCGGTTCCCAAACAGAATGGTAAAGTTTATACTCCCCCTCCACCAACAAACATCAATCCATGGCTTGCTCGAAACAACGAGTGACTCCAACATACATCGGGTCCCAGGGGGAGTTTTGTTTGCAATTAATTTTGATTTAGTTTGCATAAAGCATGGGACTGGGCATCCCGGTGACCAGCCATTTTCTCGTGAGTGAGGAGCAGAGTCCACTCCTCTTGAGAATAACCCGCCTAACATGGAAGATAAGGACAGCCTTGGTTGATACATGAGCTATTCGAGCATACAAAACAGAATGTTTATTTGAAGGTTTAGAGTTTGGCACATACAGATTTACTTGGAACGGCAGGTAGATACCGCATATAGGAAGGTATAGTGGACTCATCTGGAATAACTTTGGGGTTTAAGGGATTGGATGCACAAGCAGTATTCCTGCTTAGTACAAGTGAAGGCTAGCAAAAGACTGGGAAGCGACCAACTAGAGAGCGACAACAACCATGTACATGCATTAAAATTAATAAACATTGGATGCAAGCATGAGTAGGATACAATCCACCATGAACATAATTATCGTGAAGGCTATGTTGATTTGTTTCAGCTACATGCGTGAACATGTGCCAAGTCAAGTCGCTTAAATCATTCAAAGGAGGATACCACCCAATCATACCACATCATAATCATCTCAATAGCATGTTGGCACACAAGGTAAATCATTATAACTCATAGCTAATCAAGCATGGCACAAGCAACTATGATCTCTAATTGTCATTGCAAACATGTTTATTAATAATAAGCTGAATCAAGAACGAGGGACTCATCATATTTACAAAAAGAAAAGAGGTCGAGTTCATACCAGCTTTTCTCATCTCAGTCAGTCCATCATATATCATCATAATTGCGTTTCACTTGCACGACCGAACGGTGTGAATAATAATAAGAGTGTATGTGCATTGGACTAAGCTGGAATCTGCGGGCATTCAATAAACAGGAGAAGACAAGGCAATATGGCTCTTGGTTAAATCAACAATAATGCATATAAGAGCCACTTCAACAATTTAATTATGGTCTTCCCCTACTGACCCCCAAAGAAAAGAAAAGAAATAAAACTATTTACACGGGAAAGCTCCCAACAAGCAAAAGAAGAACGGGAAATATTTTTGGGTTTTCTTTTTAATTATTACTATTACAGCAGAAAAATAAACTACTACTATTTTTTTGGTTTTTCTTAAGGTTTAACAAACACACAAGAAGAAAGCAGGAAAAAGAAAATAAACTAGCATGGATATTACAATGAAAAAGTATGAGCACCGAAATCTAGCAATGAGTGTGTGTGAACATAAATGTAATGTCGGTGAGAAATACGTACTCCCCCAAGCTTAGGCTTTTGGCCTAAGTTGGTCTATTGCCAGGGATAGCCTGGCGGGTACCCGTAGGTGTAGCTGGGGTCGTACTACGATGAGGAAGAAGAAGGCTCCGATTGCCACTGGCTAGCAATCATCTCCGGATCCCACTGATAGCTAGAATTTTGTGAAGGATCAAATTGTGGTTCCGGTTCTGGCTCCTCAGCTGGTGCAGGGTTCTGGTAGGCGTGAATAGCCATCAATGGAACAAGGTATGTACCTACAGTCAAATCATTCAAAGAAGGAGCAGGCAGGGTAATAGTCTCAGGATGATGTTTGTTAAAGAACAATTGATATTTAAGCTCTCCTGCCCTATTCTTAACAATAAAATCATGTGCCACCATGCTTTTGTGATCTAGATAAACATGGGGCAACACCTTTTCTTCCTTCTCAGCATGCCTAATATGTATGTTAAAATGTACGGCTAGGCGTGTAGCATAGATGCCTCCAAAGATGGGGCCTTTGGTACGATTCATACTTAACCGTCTAGCAATAATACTGCCCATACTAAAAGTGTTATCACTGTATAAACCATAGAGCAGAATAATTATATCAGGGATACTAAGGTTTCCACAGTTTCTGCGTCCAATTAAACAACGACTAGCAAATAATGCAAAGTAACATAAAACGGGAAAATGTATGCTAGTGATTCGTGCATCGGAAACCTCTAGTTTCTCCTATAGTGATAGCATCAATAAACCCAACCACATCATCATGATGTGGTTCTTCTGTCTTGCCCTGGAAAGGGACTAAAAAAATCCGACAGAAATCATAAAGTGACATCTCCTTATGCTCATCATATAAATGAAACTCCACCGTAGGTGGTGAGTTCCTAGAATGAAAATGAAAGTTTTGCACAAAGAAGGTATTTGTGAGTAAGAGATACTGATCGCATTGGTCGTGGAGGAAAGTGGTGAGGCCTGCATTATGAGCCAATTCATGAAAATCTTCATAAATCCCGTCTGCTCTCAAGAAATCCTCGGAAGGCCATTCACACGCCCGAACCTTCGCGATGCGCGGCAAAATATACTTAGGCTTTGGTGCCTTTTCCTTCAAGCTTTGGCTCGATGAGCCCCTCAATAATCTCCTCATCATTTTCTGAAAAATTCTGAAATTTTTAGTAACTTCAAACAAAAGTGAACCAACTTCAATAAAACTGATAGCAACTACTCCTACAAGTTCCTAGAGCCTAAATCAAGCATTAGAACTACTTGGAACCATATAAATTTCACATGCAAGCTCAAGAACATGTCACCTATGCAGCACAAATTTGCAAAGAATAAAGCACTAGAACAAAAACTAATTGGACCAACAGAGGAGTCACATACCAAGGAACAATCTCCTCAAGCAGTTTTGCGAGAGGTGCTTTGAGCAAGGAGATCGAAAATCACAGCAAAAGTGGTTGGAACTCGTGCTTGAGTTGGTTTTTCGGGTTTGTGTGAGATAGAGGAAGAAGATGAGTGCTGGGATAAGTTGAGGAGGGCCACCGTGGGCCCACGAGGCAGGGGGCGCGCCCTAGGGGGCGCCCACCACCCTCGTGGCCAGGTGGCAGCTCCTCCCGCGGTAATTTTTGCACAGTAAATCCTCAAATATTCCCGAAAAAATCATATTAAATTAGCATGTCATTCTGAGGACTTTTATTTTCGGGATATTTTTATATTGCACGGATAAGTCAGGAAACAGACAGAAAAATACTATTTTTACTTTGTTTCTACTAATTAACAGAAAGTATAGAGAGGGTACAGAAGTTTGTGCTTCTAGTTTCATCCATCTCATGCTCATCAAAAAGAATCCACTAACAAGGTTGATCAAGTCTTGTTAACAAACTCATTCCGATTAACATGAAAACAGAGAAATTTCGAATAACACTAGGTTACCTCAACGGGGATATGCACATCCCCAATAATAAGTATATCATATTTCTTTTTGACAGTAGGAAGAGGAAATTCAAAACCTCCAATTATAATCGATGGAATTTTTCCAATGGAGTTGATACTATGAACTTGAGGTTGTTTCCTCGGAAAGTGTACTGTATTCTCATTACCATTAACATGAAAAGTGACATTGCCTTTGTTGCAATCAATAACAGCCCCTGCAGTATTAAGAAAAGGTCTTCCAAGAATAATAGACATACTATCATCCTCGGGAATATCAAGAATAACAAAGTCCGTTAAAATAGTAACGTTTGCAACCACAACAGGCACATCCTCACAGATACCGACAGGTATAGCAGTTGATTTATCAGCCATTTGCAAAGATATTTCAGTAGGAGTCAACTTATTCAAGTCAAGTCTACGATATAAAGAGAGAGGCATAACACTAACACCGGCTCCAAGATCACATAAAGCAGTTTTAATATAATTTCTTTTAATGGAGCAAGGTATAGTAGGTACTCTGGGGTCTCCAATTTTCTTTGGTATTCCACCCTTAAAAGTATAATTAGCAAGCATGGTGGAAATCTCAGCTTCCGGTATCTTTCTTTTATTAGTAATGAATCCTTCATATATTTAGCATAAGGATTTGTTTTGAGCACATCAGTTAATCGCATACGCAAAAAGATAGGCCTAATCATTTCAGCAAAGCGCTCGAAATCCTCATCATCCTTTTTCTTGGATGGTTTTGGAGGAAAAGGCATGGGTTTCTGAACCCAAGGTTCCCTTTCTTTACCATGTTTCCTAGCAACAAAGTCTCTTTTATCATAACGTTGATTCTTTGATTGTGGGTTATCAAGATCAACAGCAGGTTCAATTTCTACATCATTGTCATTACTAGGTTGAGCATCATCATGAACATCATCATTAATATTTTCATTAGGTTCATGTTCATTACCAGATTGTGTTTCAGCATCAGACATAGAGATATCATTTGGATTATCATGTGGTACAGCAATTGGTTCACTAGAAGTTTGCACAGTTCTATCATTTTTCTTCTTCTTCTTTTTAGAAGAACCAGGAACATCAATATTATTTCTCTGAGAATCTTGCTCGATTCTCTTAGGGTGGCCTTCAGGATACAAAGGTTCCTGAGTCATTCTACCAGTTCTAGTAGCCACTCTAACAGCATAATCATTTTCCTTACTATTCATTTCATCAAACACTTCTTTTTGAGCTTTAAGCACTTGTTCTACTTGCGTGGTAACCATAGAAGCATGTTTGCTAACAAGTTTAAGTTCATCTTTAATATTAGCCATGTAATCACCCAAGCATCTAATCATATAAGCATTTTCTTTTAATTTTCTATGAAAATAAGCATTGAAGTCGTCTTGCTTAAACATAAAGTTATCAAACTCATCCAAGCACTGACTAGCTATTTTAGTAGGAGGGACTTCAACTTTATCATATCTATAGAGAGAATTTACCTTTACTACCTGTGTCGGGATATCGGGGTCAGGAGGTTCTTCAATAAATAAAGAATTGAGATCATATGTTTCTTCAATAGGCGGTATATTAAGACCATGTATTTCTTCAATAGGAGGTAAATTCTTAACATCTTCAGCTTTAATGCCTTTTTCTTTCATAGATTTCTTTGCCTCTTGCATATCTTCGGGACTGAGGAATAGAACACCTCTCTTCTTCGGAGTTGGTTTAAGAATAGGCTCAGTAATTGGAGAAGGAGTTGGCTCAGGAGGTGCCCAATTATTTTCATTTGTCAACATATTATTCAATAGAGTTTCAGCTTCATCCGGTGTTCTTTCCCTGAAAGGAGAACCAGCGCAACTATCCAGGTAATCTCTGGAAGCATCGGTTAGTCCATTATAAAAGATATCAAGTATTTCAGGTTTCTTAAGAGGATGATCAGGCAAAGCATTAAGTAACATGAGAAGCCTCCCCCAAGCTTGTGGGACACTCTCTTCTTTAATTTGCACAAAGTTGTATATTTCCCTCAAAGCAGCTTGTTTCTTATGAGCAGGGAAATATTTAGCAGAGAAGTAATAAATCATATCCTAGGGACTACGCACACAACCAGGATCAAGAGAATTAAACCATATCTTAGCATCACCCTTTAATGAGAATGGAAATATTTTGAGTATATAAAAGTAACGCGATCTCTCATCATTAGTAAACAGGGAAGCTATATCATTTAACTTAGTAAGATGTGCCACAACAGTTTCAGATTCATAGCCATAAAATGGATCAGATTCAACCAAAGTAATTATATCAGGATCAACAGAGAATTCATAATCCTTATCAGGAACACAAATATGTGAAGTAGCAAAAGCAGGGCCGGGTTTCATTTTATCTCTAAGTGATTATTTGTTCCATTTAATTAATAACCTCTTAAGCTCATATCTATCCTTGCAAGCTAAAATAGTGGCAGAAGATTCCATATCAAAAAGATAGCCCTCAGGAATAACAGGCATATTTTCATCATCACTTTCATCATCGTATTCAGATTCAATAATTTCTTTTTCTCTAGCCCTAGCAATTTGTTCATCAAGAAATTCACCAAGGGGCACAGTAGTATCAGGCATAGAAGCAGTTTCATCATAAGTATCATGCATAGCAAAAGTGGCATGATCAATAACATGCGACATATCAGAACGAATAGCAGACGGAGGTGTAGGTGTCGCAAACTTACTCATAACAGAAGGTGAATCAAGTGCAGATCTAGATGGCAGTTCCTTACCCCCCCTCGTAGTTGAGGGATAGATCTTGGTTTTTGGATCTCTCAAGTTCTTCATAATGTCCAGCAGATATAAATCCCAAGTGACTCAAAGAATAGAGCTATGCTCCCCCGCAACGGCCCAAGAAATTTTTCTTGATAACCCACAAGTATAGGGGATCGCAACAGCTTTCAAGGCTAGAGTATTCAACCCAAATTTATTGATTCGACACAAGGGGAGCCAAAGAATATTCTCAAGTATTAGTAGTTGAGTTGTCAATTCAACCACACCTGGAAACTTAGTATCTGCAGCAAAGTGCTTAGTAGCAAAGTAATATGATAGTGGTGGTAGCGGCAACAAAAGTAAAGACAACAAAGGTAATGTTTTTGGTATTTTATAGTGATTGTAACAGTAGCAGCGGGAAAGTAAATAAGCGTAAACCAGTATATAGAAAACTCGTAGGCACCGGATCAGTGATGGATAATTATGCCGGATGCGGTTCATCATGTAACAGTCATAACATAGGGTGACACAGAACTAGCTCCAATTCATCAATGTAATGTAGGCATGTATTTCGTATATAGTCATACGTGCTTATGGAAAAGAACTTGCATGACATCTTTTGTCCTACCCTCCCGTGGCAGCGGGGTCCTATTGGAAACTAAGGGATATTAAGGCCTCCTTTTAATAGAGAACCGGAACAAAGCATTAGCACATAGTGAATACATGAACTCCTCAAACTATGGTCATCACCGGGAGTGGTCCCGATTATTGTCACTTCGGGGTTGCCGAATCATAACACATAGTAGGTGACTATAGACTTGCAAGATAGGATCAAGAACTCACATATATTCGTGAGGAGGAAGGGATGATGCAGCAGAGTAGCGTAAGTATTTCCCTCAGTTTTTGAGAACCAAGGTATCAATCCAGTAGGAGCCCACGCTCAAGTCCCCCGTACCTGCACAAAGCGATAGCTACTCGCAACCAACACGATTAGGGGTTGTCAAGCCCTTCACGATCACTTACGAGACTGAGATCTGATAGATATAATATTTTTGGTATTTTTGGTATAAAGATGCAAAGTAAAAAGTAAAGGCAAAGTAAAAAGCAAAATAGTATTAAAGTGATGGAGATTGATATGATGAGAATAGACCTGGGGGCCATAGGTTTCACTAGTGGCTTCTATCCAGCATGCATCTAGAGTATTAAGTTAAAAACTGAGTAACACCTTAAACAAGATGACATGATGTAGAGAGATAAATTCATGCAATATGAAATAAACCCCATCTTGTTATCCTTGATGGCAATGATACAATATGTGCCTTGCTGCCCCTTCTGTCACTTGGTAAGGACACCGCAAGATCGAACCCAAAGCTAAGCACTTCTCCCATGGCAAGAACTACCAATCTAGTTGGCCAAACCAAACAGATAATTCAAAGAGACTTGCAAAGATAACCAATCATACATAAAAGAATTCAGAGAAGATTCAAATATTATTCATAGATAGACTTGATCATAAACCCACAATTCATCGGTCCCAACAAACACACCGCAAAAAGAAGATTACATTGAATAGATCTCCACAAGAGAGGGGGAGAACTTTGTATTGAGATTCAAAGAGAGAGAAGAAGCCATCTAGCTACTAACTATGGACCCGAAGGTTTGAGGTAAACTACTCACACTTCATCGGAGGGGCTAGGATGATGTAGAAGCCCTCCGTGATGACGGCCCTCTTCCGGCGGAGCTCCAGAATAGGCCCCAAGATGGGATCTCGTGGATACAGAAAGTTGCGACGGTGGAATTAGGTTTTTTGCTCCTGTTCTGATTGTTTGGGGGTACGTGTGTATATATAGGAGGAAGAAGTACGTCGGTGGAGCACCAGGGGGCCCTCGAGGCAGGGGGCGCGCCCTAGGGGGGGCGCCCCCCACCCTCGTGACCTCCTCTTTGATCCCTTGCAGTAGGGTCCAAGTCTCCTGGATGACGTACGGTGAGAAAATCACGTTCCCAAAGATTTTATTCCGTTTGGACTCCGTTTGATATTCTGTTTATCCGAAACACTGAAATAGGCAAAAAAAACAACAATTCTGGGCTAGGCCTTCGGTTAATAGGTTAGTCCCAAAAATAATATAAAAGTGGAAAATAAAGCCTAATATAGTCCAAAACAGTAGATAATATAGCGTGGAGCAATCAAAAATTATAGATACGTTGGAGACTTATCAGGCATCCCCAAGCTTAATTCCTGCTCGTCCTCGAGTAGGTAAATGATAAAAAGAGAATTTTTTATGTGGAGTGCTACTTGGCATAATTTCAGTGCAAATCTTCTTAATTTTGGTATGAATATTCAGATTCGAAAGATTCAAGACAAAAGTTTATATTGACATAAAAAATAATAATACTTCAAGCATACTAACAAAGCAATTATGTCTTCTCAAAATAACATGGCCAAAGAAAGTTATCCCTACAAAATCATATAGTCTGGCTATGCTCCATCTTCCCCACACAAAGTATTTAAATCATGCACAACCCCGATGACAAGCCAAGCAATTGTTTCATACTCTAACTTTTTCAAAAAAAATTCAATCTTCATGCAATACATGAGCGTGAGCCATGGATAGAGCACTATAGGTGTAATAGAATGGTGGTTGTGGAGAAGACAAAAAGGAGAAGATAGTCTCACATCAACTAGGCATATCAACGGGCTATGGAGATGCCCATCAATAGATATCAATGTGAGTGAGTAGGGATTGCCATGCAACGGATGCACTAGAGCTATAAATGTATGAAAGCTTAACAAAAGAAACTAGTGGGTGTGCATCCAACTTGCTTGCTCACGAAGACCTAGGGAAATTTGAGGAAGCCCATCATTGGAATATACAATCCAAGTTCTATAATGTAAAATTCCCACTAGTATAAGAAAGTGATAACATATGAGACTCTCTATATGAAGAACATGGTGCTACTTTGAAGCACAATATATGAGACTCGCTATATCATGGTGCTACTTTGAAGCACAAGTGTGGAAAAAAGGATAGTAGCATTGCCCCTTATTTATTTATTTATTTATTTGGGCCTTCTTTTTTTTCTTTGGCCTTTCTTTTTTTATTTGGGACAATGCTCTATTGAATGATGATCATCACACTTCTATTTATTTACAACTCAATGATTACAACTCGATACTAAAACAAAGTATGACTCTATATGAATGCCTCCGGTGGTGTACCGGGATATGCAATGAATCAAGATTTACAAGTATGAAAGAATTATGAACGGTGGCTTTGCCACAAATACTATGTCAACTACAAGCTCATGCTAAGCAATATGACAATGATGGATGTGTCATGATGAACTAGATGGTGGAAAGTTGCATGGCAATATATCTCGGAATGGCTATGGAAATGCCATAATAGGTAGGTATGGTGTCTGTTTTGAGGAAGGTATATGGTAGGTGTATGATACCGGCGAAAGTTGCACGGTATTAGAGAGGCTAGCAAGGGTGGAAGGGTGAGAGTGCATATGATCCATGGACTCAACATTAGTCATAAAGAACTCATATACTTATTGCAAAAATCTAGAAGTTATCAAAGCAAAGTATTACGCGCATGCTCCTAGGGGGATAGATTGGTAGGAAAAGACCATGACTCGTCCCCGACCGCCACTCATAAGGAAGACAATCAATAAATAAATCATGCTCCGACTTCATCACATAACGGTTCACCATACATGCATGCTACGGGAATCACAAACTTCAACACAAGTATTTCTTTAAATTCACAACTACTCAACTAGCATGACTTTAATATTATCACTTCCATATCTCAAAACAATTATCATGCTTCAATCTTTTCTTAGTATTCAACACACTCAAAAGAAAGTTTCACAAATCTTGAATACCAAGTATATTATTATTAGGCAAATTACCATGCTATTAAGAGACTCTCAAAATAATTTAAGTGAAGCATGAGAGATCAATAGTTTCTTTAAAACGAATCCACCACCGTGCTCTAAAAGATCTAAGTGAAGCACATAGAGCAAAATTATAACGCTCAAAAGATATAAGTGAAGCACATAGAGCAAAATTATCTAGCTCAAAAGATATAAGTGAAGCACATAGAGTATTCTATCAAATTTTAATTCATGTATGGCTCTCTCAAAAGGTGTGTACAGCAAGGATGATTGTGGCATACTAACAAACAAAGACACGAATAATACAAGACGCTCCAAGCAAAACACATATCATGTTGGTGAATAAAAATATAGCTCCAAGTAAATTACCGATGGAAGTGGACGAAAAGAGGGGATGCCTTCCGGGGCATCCCCAAGATTTGACTTTTTGGTGTCCTTGGATTATCTTGGGGGTGCCATGGGCATCCCCAATCTTAGGCTCTTGCCACTCCTTGTTCCATGATCCATCAAAAGAATTCACCCAAAACTTGAAAACTTCACAACACAAAACTCAAAATAGAAAACTCGTGAGCTCCGTTAGCGAAAGAAAACAAAAGACCACTTCAAGGTACTGTAATGAACTCATTCTTTATTTATATTGGTGTTAAACCTACTGTATTCCAACTTCTCTATGGATTATAAACTATTTTACTAGCCATAGATTCATCAAAATAAGCAAACAACACATGAAAAACAGAATCTGTCAAAAACAGAACAGTCTGTAGTAATATGTAGCTAGCGCAAGATCTGGAACCCCAAAACTTCTAAAATAAATTTCTGGACGTGAGGAATTTATCTATTAATCATCTTAAAAAATAATTGACTAAATATCACTGTTCAAATAAAAATGACAGCAGTTCTCGTGAGCGCTAAAGTTTCTGTTTTTACAGCAAGTTCAACAAGACTTTCCCCAAGTCTTCCCAACGGTTCTACTTGGCACAAACACTAACTAAACACAAAAAACACAAACAAAACAGAGGCTAAATAATTTATTTATTACTAAACAGGAGCAAAAAGCAAGGAATAAAAATAAAATTGGGTTGCCTCCCAACAAGCGCTATCGTTTAACGCCCCTAGCTAGGCATAACAAGCAAGGATAGATCCTAGGTATTACCATCTTTGGTAGGCAATTCTTCAATTAGGAATCTACCATCTTTAGGAATTTCTTTCTTTTTATTAATTATCAAACTTTTAGGCACAAGATCGAAAAATTCATTTGTAATAAATGGTTCTTTAATGATAGCAAAAAGATTGGGATGAATACTTATAGAATTAAGATCAGCAGTTTCCTTACTAGATGATTCACCCTTATGTTTAGGAACATACATAAGCTTGGCAATTTTAGTAGGAGTACTAGGAGTATTCTTTATGGAAGAAAAAGCGGTTCCCAAATTTGTAATGATACCCTCAAGTTTATCAATTCTAGTAGAATCTAAGTTCATCTTCTCATTAACTATGGGTTCCTTTTCCTTAATATTTTTCAAAGTCATTCCTACCATAGATCCATATTGAGTAATTTGATTGTGGATCTTTTTATCTAGATTTTCAATTGATTCAATAGTAGCAACTTTATTTTCAATAATTTCAAGTCTTTGCATAACATGCTCCAAAGTTAACATGGTTCCATTAACCAAAATAGGTGGTGAGCCAAATAAATCTATCATAGAATTATAAGAATCAAAAGTATGGCTACCCAAGAAGTTCCCTCCGGTAATGGTATCGATGATATATCTATACCAAGGATTAACACCTACATAAAAATTGCGAAGAAGAACTAAGGTAGATTGTTTCCTGGTAGATCTATTTTGATCATTGCAAGTTCTATACCAAGCATCTTTTAGATTTTCTCCCTCCCTTTGTTTAAAATTTAGAACTTCACTCTCGGGAGACAACGGAGAAGATATGAGACTAGCCATGACGACAACCAAACAAAATAGCACACGAGCAAACAAAGAAGCAAACGAGCAAAATAGGCAAACAGAGAGGGAGGATAGAGAGGGAGGGCGAATAAAATGGCAAGGGTGAATTGGGGGGAGAGGAAAACGAGAGGCAAATGGAAAATAATGTAATGCGAGAGATAGGGATTGTGATGGGTACTTGGTATGTTGACTTTTTGCGTCGACTTCCCGGCAACGGCGCCAGAAATCCTTCCTGCTACGTCTGGAGCTTGCATTGGTTTTCCCCGAAGAGGAAGGGATGATGCAACAGAGTAGCGTAAGTATTTCCCTCAGTTTTTGAGAACCAAGGTATCAATCCAGTAGGAGCCCACGCTCAAGTCCCTCGTACCTGCACAAAGCGATAGCTACTCGCAACCAACGCGATTAGGGGTTGTCAAGCCCTTCACGGTCACTTACGAGAGTGAGATCTGATAGATATAATATTAGTGGTATTTTTGGTATAAAGATGCAAAGTAAAAAGTAAAGGCAAAGTAAAAAGCAAAACAATATTAAAGTGATGGAGATTGATATGATGAGAATAGACCCGGGGGCCATAGGTTTCACTAGTGGCTTCTCTCAAGAGCATAAGTATTCTACGGTGGGTGAACAAATTACTGTTGAGCAATTGATAGAATTGAGCATAGTTATGAGAATATCTAGCCATGATCATGTATATAGGCATCACGTCCGTGACAAGTAGATCGAAACGATTCTGCATCTACTACTATTACTCCACTCATCGACCACTATCCAGCATGCATCTAGAGTATTAAGTTAAAAACTGAGTAACACCTTAAGCAAGATGACATGATGTAGAGAGATAAATTCATGCAATATGAAATAAACCCCATCTTGTTATCCTTGATGGCAACGATACAATATGTGCCTTGCTGCCCCTTCTATCACTTGGTAAGGACACCGCAAGATCGAACCCAAAGCTAAGCACTTCTCCCATGGCAAGAACTACCAATCTAGTTGGCCAAACCAAACAGATAATTCGAAGAGACTTGCAAAGATAACCAATCATACATAAAAGAATTCAGAGAAGATTCAAATATTATTCATAGATAGACTTGATCATAAACCCACAATTCATCGGTCCCAACAAACACATCGCAAAAAGAAGATTACATCGAATAGATCTCCACAAGAGAGGGGGAGAACTTTGTATTGAGATTCAAAAGGGAGAGAAGAAGCCATCTAGCTACTAACTATGGACCCAAAGGTCTGAGGTAAACTACTCACACTTCATCGGAGGGGCTAGGATGATGTAGAAGCCCTTCGTGATGACGGCCCTCTTCTGGCAGAGCTCCGGAACAGGCCCCAAGATGGGATCTCGTGGATACAGAAAGTTGCGGCGGTGGAATTAGGTTTTTGGCTCCTGTTCTGATCGTTTGGGGTACATGTGTATATATAGGAGGAATAAGTACGTCGGTGGAGCACCGAGGGGCCCACGAGGCAGGGGGCGCGCCCTAGGGGGGC
This sequence comes from Triticum dicoccoides, assembly GCF_002162155.2. Taxonomy (NCBI): domain Eukaryota; kingdom Viridiplantae; phylum Streptophyta; class Magnoliopsida; order Poales; family Poaceae; genus Triticum; species Triticum dicoccoides. The sequence continues at coordinate 605,809,205 of NC_041390.1, read as the reverse complement.
GCCCCCACCCTCGTGACCTCCTCTTTGATATCTTGTAGTAGGGTCCAAGTCTCCTAGATCACGTTCAGTGAGAAAATCACGTTCCCGAAGATTTTATTCCGTTTGGACTCCGTTTGATATTCTGTTTATCCGAAACACTAAAATAGGCAAAAAACAGCAATTCTGGGCTGGGCCTCCGGTTAATAGGTTAGTCCCAAAAATAATATAAAAGTGGAAAATAAAGCCCAATATAGTCCAAAACAGTAGATAATATAGCATGGAGCAATCAAAAATTATAGATACGTTGGACACGTATCAAGGGTTCACATCTGAATCCAATTTTGTTATGTTTCTGTAGTAAGCGCACGAATGTGACTCTGCCAAATACTCAAGTATGCCTCCATGGGCTTCTGGTTCGTGCCTCTCCGTCTAAACGAGTCGACGGAATCATTCGGAAAACAGATACAAGTGAACATGACTCTATATAATACCACATGATGCCTTTGTGGATTTGATGCCCGTGTCTACGACCCTTATCACTAAAATACAGAAAGTCACAAACGCACATAACCGTGGCTGCAGAGACTTTATCAAGAAAGAACCGTGTCTCTATGGACTTCACGTCAGTGCTTTTAAATACAAAGAAATAAGCTTTTAAAATCAGTGTCTCTCGTATAGGCAATTCTGTGCTTCATAGAGTAAACGCACGTGGCTGTGCATAAGACAAAGGTTCAGTTCCGTGGGCTAGACGCCCGTGCATCTTCGTCTGATCGAGTCTCGCAGGCGAGCATGACTCTGTGTAATACCATCGAGCATGCGCAATAAAGGCATGATTGTGACCCTGCCTAATATTAAAGTATGCCTTCATGGGCTGCTCGTCCGTGCTTCTCCGTCTGAACGAGTCGACTGAATCATTCGAAACACAAGTGAACATGACTCTATTTAATAACACACGATGCCTTTGTGGATTCGACGCCCGTGGCTGTGACCCTAATTACTGAAACACTGAAACAGAAAGATTGCAAGACCGTGGTTTTAAAAAACGCGCAATAGCGGTGACATCTGCAATTATGTCCCTGCACTGTGCCTAACCGTACCTCGTGTGCATAACCGTGCTTGCGATGCTTCTGTGATGCAACGATTTCAAACACAACGGGTCGCGGTTGTGTTTGCATTTCTGTTTTACAAATGCATATAGTGCTTGGCAGTAGGTTTCCATCGTATCCTGGGAAAGAATTACGTCTTTACGTGCTAGTGAAGCACGTGGAATCACGGGCGTGCCTGTGTCTTGTCGTATCACTTCACGTTCGTTGTGTGGTTCGTGGCAAACCGTGCGTTTGCCATGGTCGTGCCTGTGTGACAGGTAGAACAGTGCGTCTTAAATCACTTTTCTACAAAGTCATTATCGTCTGTGTGTTTGCTCACAAACCGTGGTTCACTGAATCATTCGGAACACAAGCGCTAGCACAAGCGAGCATGACTATATATAATACCACACGAAGCCTTTTGCGGATTTGATGCCCTTTCCTGTGACCCTTATCACTGAAACACAGAAAGTCACAAATGTACATAGCCGTGGATGCAGAGACTTGAAGCCCTTTTAGTTAATGAAATGTATGGCATGAGCAAAAGACCGTTTAGCCATCTACCGAAATACCGAGTTCGCTGTTGGTAAGGTTACAGATTGAGCAAAGAAGGTACGGGCATTGTTTCAGCACACCTACGTAAATTCCAAAACTGGAAAGTGGCGGGAACATCTAACTCCAGCACAGTTTTCAGCACTTACAAATGAATGTATCCTTTAAATCCAGGTGCTCAACACATGCGTGCCTTAGATCCAAGTTCCCGTGGTTGCAACTTGGCGACAACCTAAGGCAAGCCTGTTTAGAAGCCATTTTGTCCCACTGAAGCACGTCTTGTTGCTATTTGTAGAATTCTTCCGTGAAGTGTTCCTGAAGAAGAAACTTGATCCTCATAGTTTGCAGTTGTGCTGCGTTGAGAATAAAGAATGTTGCAAATCGAATGCTTTTGTCGCATTGAACATAGCTTTCCAGCGTCAGTGACTTCAAACGAACTTCATGATGGTGCTTGCAAGAACAGTCGTTCGCAAGACTTTCTTCATTAGGGGCTATTTCCTGAATAAACATGAATATTTGAAATGGTTAAGCTCAATAAAGAGTGATTCTGCTGGAAGGAATAAGTCTATAACTACTGTTGTAATAAAAGCTTTCTTTTTTAGTTTTGTCCTAATACTCGTCCATGACTGTATACACCTTTGTCCATTACATACAAGTTTTCCTTTTGTTGAATGGAGTTCTGCACCATGCATGGTATGTGTTTTGCAATCTGTGTGAGAAGCATCACCTCGATATACACATTTTCCAAGCTTCGGAAGTGTTCCACCAAGGAAAAGACTGCAAGCAGATCATAATCCATGCTGATAGACAACGTCTTGATAGAATGAACCGCTGTGGATGTGCTGACTGTCGGCAAACACTTCATGTAGAGTAAAACATAATATTAGTAGAGTAAAGGTTGAATTGCATGGAACTTGTTCGTACCAATGAATGGAGGTGAAAGTATTGTTGAAAGTCAGTAGCTGAATAATTATACGGTCATTTGTGATGCCGGATTCACAGAAAATATTAGATAATTTGCCCATGACCTGCAGTTTAGGTGCAGAGGTGATAACTACCAGCAACTTTTTGCAATCACCATCACAAAGGAACCGTTGAAGTGACGAGGCATCTTCTATAACAATTTTACCATAGTAACCAGAAATGCCAATGCTTATACGGTTAGGTGAGTTTATTCTGATGGAATGGTGCCTAACTGTCCAAACAAGCAGCAGAGACTCAAGTGTAGGAGAAGTAGAGCTGATGATGCTTTGTAATGAGACTTCTGATAGATCAACATCTACTAGCGAGAGTCTCCTGAGCAGTGGTAGTTTAAGCACCCGTACATAATTGTCTGGTAACTTGCAAAGAGCAAAGGCGATGGTTTGGAGAGAGGAGGAAGTCTGAGGGTTTAATGATGGTGGTGATGGCATGAGCGAAGGGCATGAGAATGGCCCTATGTCATGTTGTCTCAAGCATGGTGGGAACAGGTAGTAAAACTCGAGCACCTGGAGATTGTTTAGTCTTGGGGATCGAAGCCAGTCGTCGACCGTGGAGTGCCTACAGTCGAGGTAGGATGCTGGAATGCAGAGGTGGCGAACTGCACTCTGACGCGCGGAGAGGATGGCCTCTGGAAGGTACGAATCATCATAGGAATTATATTCACCAACATGTTCTCCTCTAAAAAAAGTTCCAGTGTATGTTACGCGGACGAGTTCCTCCGGTGTGGCGGAGTTCGCGGTGACCAACTCGAAATGTACTTGATCTAGAGGGTTAAAAAGACATGGGACAGGGACCTCACGGCAGTCCAGATTCAGAGGAGTGGCATGCCAAACAGGGCGACACCGACGTGCGAGGATTTGAGTGCAAGCGCCTTCCTTAGTGGACAGACGGGATATGACCTCACCGAGGACACCGTCCGGTAGGTCGCTGATGCGATCAGGACCAGACTGATCTTCTTGATCGTTGGATCTGGTAGGCGCACCCTCGCCGCTTCCAGCCGCTACCGCCAAACCACTAGAGGAAGGCGTCGCCGATCGCGCGAGCCTTGCCCTCTTGGTGTTCGGGGCACAGGAGTAGACCTCCATCTCCGTCTCCATTTCTGGGATCGCGCCGCCTGCGAGCACCGCTATCTGTGGCGTGGATCTGGACAGTCCAAGAAAGAGGAGGGTGTGGCTAGGGTTTCGAGACGCCGTCCATCTGCCTTAAATAACCGTAGCCTGGCCTCTGGCGACGAGCCAGACCGGTGTCACCAGAGACGTCCGTCGGACCCTTGGGTTTTCGTGGTGGCGCCACGTGGTGTTCACATCCGAATATGTGGAGACGCCCGCCGAAACATTGTGTTTCCGCAATCAACAGACAAACGTGGCCCCGCACAAAACACAAGCATGCCTCCATCGCCATCCCGACCGTGCCTGTCCTGGTAACATAGTCAATGGATGCATTCGGAACACAAAGAGACACCAAGGTGACTCTGGATAATTACTGGTCAAGCGTTTGTTAGTTTGACAACCATGCATGTGACTTGAAACACTCACAGACAAAAAGTTGTCTTCGTGCGTAAAGGATCGTGACGCTACTAAACATACAAAGTCGCCTTTCGTGCATTTGAGTTAAAAATCTTACAACGAAAACAATTGTAACAAGGACAGTCACCCGATTCTACAAGGTTTCCGTAATAAACGCACCAACGTCACTCCGGGTAGGAACGAACCATGCCTCAGTTGGCTGGACGTCTGTGCCTCTCCTTTTGACCGAGTCCACTGACTCATTTGGAACATGATCAAAAAACCTTTGTGCGTGACTATATATAATAGCATGCCATGCCTTCGGGGGATGTATGCCCGTGCTTGTGACCCTTGTCACTGAAACACAGATAGCCACGAACGTCGACCTCTTTATCAAGAAAGAAGCATGACGCAACTCGGTACTGAACCGTGTCTGTATGGACTTAACGTCTATGCTTTTAAATTCAAGGAAATGAGCTTTTAAAATTAGCGTCTCTCATATAGGCAATTCCGTGCTTCACAGTGTAAACGCCCCTGGCTGTGCGTAAGACAAAGGTTCAGTTCCGTGGGCTAGACGGTCGTGCATCTCCGTCTGGTTGAGTCTCACAGGCGAGCATGACTCTATGTAATATCATCGACTATGCGCAATAAACGCATGATTGTGACCCTGCCTAATAATACTAAAGTATGCTACCATGGGCTTCTCGTCCGTGCCTCTCCGTCTGAACGAGTCGTCTGAATCATTCGAAACACAAACACAAGAGAACATGACTCTATATAATAGCACACGATGCCTTTCTGGATTTGACGCCTGTGCCTATGACCTTAGTGACTGAAACACAGAGAGTCACAAACGTACATATCTGTGGCTGCAGAGAGTGCTAGCCCATGCCTTCGTACCTTTAAAGTCGTGGTTTTATTTAATGTTCCAAGCACCCATCTACCATTGACTTGCTACATGTAGTACTTAACCCGGGCCCTCCTGTCAGAAAGAAAAATACTAGAAGAAGTAATTAATCTGGACCCGTATTTAAGTCGTTTTGTGGATGGACAGGCTAGTCCATTTCTCCAGATCCACCGTCTGTCTACATCCACGCCACAGATAGCAGCGCTCACAGGCGGCGCGATCCCAGCAATGGAGACGGAGATGGAGGTCTACTCCGGTGCCCCGAGCACCAAGATGGCGAGGCTCGTGCCACCGACGACGTCTTCCTCTAGTGGTTTTGCGGTAGCGGCTGGAAGCAACGAGGATGCGCCTATCGGATCCAAGCATCAAGAAGAGCAGTCTGGTCCCGACCGCATCAGCGACCTCCCGGACGCCATCCTCGGTGAGGTGATCTCCCATCTGTCCACTAAAGAAGGCGTTCGCACTCAAATCCTCGCACGTCAATGGCGTCCTTTATGGCGCACCGCTCCTCTGAATCTCGACTGTAGTGAGATCCCTGTCCCACGTCTCTTTAAGCCCCTAGAAACAATTCATATAGACGTATTGTCCATGCTCCCCAATAAGGATGTCATTCGCATTAGATATTTTGGAACTCGGTGTAGTTTTCAATCTGACGTTGATGGTTCATGGCTTCCGGAAGCCATCCTCTCCGGTGATGGTGGCACAGTTCATCGTCTCTGCATTCCGGCGTGCTACCTCCACTGCAGACCCTCTATAGTTGACGCCTGGCTTCGATCCCCAAGACTAAAGAATCTCCAGGTTCTCGAGTTCTATTACATGTTCCCAGGTTTTGTTGGAAAAACCATCACACTACCACACGAAATCTCTTCGTCTGCGCCCTCACCGCCGACTTCCACGCTGTTGTTTTCCTCCTCACTACACACCGTCACATTTGCTCTTTGCCACATACCTGACAAGTATGCATGATCATTTAAACTTCCACTCCTCAAGAGGCTTTCGTTTTTGGAAGTTGATATATCAGACGTCTCACTGCAAAGCATAATTAGCCATGGTTGCCCTGCCCTCGAGTGGCTCCTGCTTGTTTGCAATAACTTGGACCACTGCATCATAATAAACTCGGGCAAAGTTGAAGTCATCTGTATCCTTTGTGAGAATGATGAACTCGTTGTTGAGGATGCTCCCTCACTTAAACGATTGATTCACGATATTCATAGCCGGCACTTGCAGATAACTGTCTTTCATGCACCTAAGCTTGAGTGTTCGGGTAATTTTTATGAAGGATTTCCTGAATCCAAGATTGTTTTTGTCTCTACAGTTATCGAGGTGCTCACCTTTTGCACTATACTCTTTACTTGCATTCCTTGCAGTGCCGAAGTTTCATGTCAAGCGATCTTTTATCCAGCTAATTTTATGATATGTGCTTGTCGCAGGCTTTGTCTGTAGTCAGCCTATCAATGGCGGTTCAATCTGTGAAGACCCTGCTTATCCACATGTCATTAAATCTAAACAAGGTTGTTGCCTGGATGCAATGCTTTCCTAGCCTAGAGAACCTGTTTATCAAGGTAACGATTTCCAGATATATTGAAAGCACATACAATGCACAGCGTACTATATTCGAGGCCTCTACCTCCTTTTGTAATCCTTGAGTATTCTCACTCTTCATGCATTTTCAGGGAGGAGTATGCCGCGAGGAAGGTGTAGCAAATAAGTGGCGCCACAAGCACCGGGTGTTTCTGAAACAGCATGACATTCGCCTGAAGACAGTAACGCTGGAAAAATATGTACACTGCAACAAAAACATTGAATTTGCAAAATTCTTTGTTCGGAACGCAAAGGAGTTTGAGACTATGAGGCTCAAGTTTCTCTCCCCCCAGACAACATCACTGAAGGATTTTATGAACATCAAGAAGAGATGCTTTAATGGGGCAACAAGGCTTCTAGACGTGCTCATCTTATATTGTTAGGGTATTGTAGGCATATGAACTTGGATTTAAAAGTACACATCTGGACAAACGAGTGTCCAATCATGGATTTGCCGGATCCATTGACTTGTGGATGTTGAAAAAGGTTATCCGGACGTCAGAGATAGGTGTTGTTGCGTGCTTTCCAGTTTGGACTTCGAGCTTGTACTTTATCCATTGTCTATAAGGTTGTCAGGAACTTGTTTTTGTGATCTTCAGCTGTGAAGCAACTTGCAAGCTCAAAAAACTATCAAGTTTTCATGTTTTTGTGCACCGTCTGTATGTTTGGATTTCCTTTTGTGAATAGAGCGAGCGACTAAAATCATCTAGAATACACAGTCACGTGTGATGTTACAGCCGTGCCTCTCCAAATAACTCGTTAGCTGAGGTATTTTACAATTCAGAGGCGGGCGTGCCTCTTGTACCTGTAAGACTGTGCGTCTGTTATCACTGCACGTCACTTCCTTTGTGCATGTCCATGACTCTATGGTGAATGTTTTGGGTGGAAACACACTTCCCACTCTAGAACATAGTGTCTTGTAGAAACATGACAGTGTTATTTCTACGAATCGAGGCGTGCTTGTCGTGGAACCGATGTGCTTGTGCTTTGCTTAAAAGCGTCACCATCCATCTTCTTCTACTCCGATCCAAGTATCTGGACATCAGAGCAAGAGCGAGATGGTGAGAGATCGGAGATGGAGGCGATTCAGGCGACCACCGTACGTCTTATCGAGGTAGTCACGGAGAGCAACCCGCATCCCAACGCACTGCAACGCCTCCAGGGGCTGCTGATGTCCGCCACGGCGCATTCCTTCTTCGACGCCAGCTTCGCCGCCTGGCTCAAGGGTGCACTGGATGACTTCATTCACAAGTCACTACAAGAAACCTGTTAATACCTGACAGATTTCTGGTGACATTCTCAGATATCGTCATCGATGATGACAGTTTCTCTTATCCGTCATGGAAAGCATCATGGATTAGCAGGATGTGACCGCACCCCCTTGCTAGTGCTTAGTCTTCTCTTTTTCTATACATCATTCGGACCGCCACCGATGGTTGCTGCTGACGTGTCCCATGTGACTCTTTATTTGTCCCACCTGTCAGTTGGTGTAGCCAATGATTTATATTAAAACTAAAAGAAAATGCGCGAACTTTCCAGAGAGCGTGCGGACATGTAAAATTTTAAGTCGCCCACACGGGCCGGTGGCAATTTTTTTAACCCAGACTACTTAAGCCCACAATCCACACCCATCTAACCCTAATCCCCTTTCTCTCCTCTGTTCCCTCCGCCGCCACAGCTGCCCGCGTCCGATTTCGGCGATTGCAGCGGCTATCGCCGGGCGGAGCACCCCACTGAGCTCGCCTCGCTCAGGTCCATCCTCCCCTCCGCAAGATTTACCCCTCCCGGCTTCTACCGCTCACCGAAAATCCAGTCCCGTGCTAGGGTTCTCTACTCCGGCACACCCTTCATCGTCGGCGCATCTCTGGCGGGCTCTGGCAGCTCTTATTCGTCGTCTACGGCGCCCGCAGTTGTCGGTCCACCTCGAGCAGGTCGGCGCGGAGGATCTCCTCCCGCAGGTTCCATGGACACGGCGCACCCTGCAGTTGCCGGTCCGGGACGAGGGCGGGCACAGCGAGCCTTGTCCTGCTCGACGACGATGCCGACAAACACCGGTGCTCCTCCTGGTCGACCTCTAAGGAGGAGCGCCAGTACAGCATCAGCACGCCCTGCAGCTGAACCCCCCTTCTCCACCCATCCAGTGGCGTACAGGATGTCAGCAAGTCCAACACCCCCTTAGCCCTGCGGCCCTGCCTCCTATCCTCTAGCTCCAACGATTTTTATTTACCGTTAAGGTACATGAATCACTCATGGAAATATTCTGATATTTATGTACTGACTTGGTTCTTTGGCAGGAGGAGTTAGTGCAGAATCAATATCAGAACCATCAGAAGTTCATGATTGGACGTGGTGTTATTTTGTTCCAATTTCTAGACAGAGCCATATATGTACGTATATCTATATTATATGTAGTATGCTGGTACATATATCTATGTTATATGCAGTATGTTGGTATGTTCAAATCATTGTTCCAATCCATATATACCACATTAAAAATGTATTACAGGCATCGACAATATTCCATCTCAATGCAAGCACAATGTCTCTCCCTTTGTCAGCTTGACAAACTACACTTTTCAGCATCTCTGCTGCTTAGAGTTCTAAGAAGCTTGATTTTTGTGTAAAAAATTAATTCTTTGTGGTTTTATCCAAAATTTACATCTCTTCAAAAGTTTAGCATATATAAGAATAGGAGTTTTATGTTACTTCCATGTTTACATCATGAATGCCATGGTTTTGAACATTTTCAGTTGTATTTGGTAGTGCGAGGTTAGTTGTCCTCCTATAAAGCTAACGAGCTGTTTATTGTGCACGAACTCTTTCTGGTGAACATTAGGTGAAAAATGACCAAGCAAGAACATATCCATGAATTGAGTTACTTATTCCATGTATTCAGGCCTATTTTTTATCTTTTTTAGAACAAGACAGTGCATTCATGTATCAGCTACATGGCAAAATGTTGTGCTATCGTTTCTGGATAAATGGTGCTTAGGTGGTGTATAGTCAGTTCCCTTCACTCTCCCTCTCCCAGTTTTACAGTCTTTTCCCATCTTTTTATGTCGAATTGATACATTTATGTCAGTTTTCGATTCATTTGCTACATAACAGTCGAAGGTAGGAGTAGAAGGTAGGAGTTTGTGGTTCTGTGATTGTAGTTGTATATGATGATTTGCACCATGTGTTTTCTCAAACTGTAGAAACTCTCTTACAAAAACTGTGTATACAGGAGCGACACAACTCAACTAAATAGTTCATTTGGATGCCTAGTAGAGAAATAATAGGGTCCCAACAGCAATACAATATAGTCTGAGTTGTTTTTAAGATAACTCGGACACCAGTTGGCAGGTTATGATAACCGTCGCTTAGAGGCTGATTTTTCACTAATAGTTATTGCTCATTCAGAAGGGGAGCATGACTCCACCAATGGACATGCACCTTTCCGTCGTTGAAATTTAAACGCTCGACATTCTTGTATTTTTCATGTATGTCGTAGTGGAGTCAAATATGGCCTCTTTTGTTAGGAAATTATATCTTCGGATATTTTGGGTACATTCCTTGAATTTTTGCATCACAATCTCTCACTAATACTCCTTCATTATGTTTCTAAATGTATTTTGTTTGTTCTGGAATAAATCATATACTGCATTTTGCATCATTTAAATGCGCTGGTTCTGATCATATCTCCACTTTTGTCCTGTATGTTTTGCGAAATGGAGTAATTAACTTGAATTGTTAATGCGATTCACATCTTTGGCATGTATAGTTCATATAGCTAATGCCTCCCTACAAATGACTTTGACCCCACTACAACTGTTCAAAGTTTACATGCATATTGTTTATGTTGGGTTCACTTCATATAGGAGCAAAATCTGAGAAGTTGTTGCGTTCAGGTTTATGTGAGTTCTTGGTATGGCTCCACTTCGACGTTGCTTAGTTGTAATATCATGCCTTTGAACGACTTTTTCATAATACTTCTGTTGTTACGCAACCTTAGCTGGGCTGCATTTCTTATCTGAGTTGTAGTGGAACTTTTTATGTCAAATAAGCACAACGGAGTTTAGTTCTTTTCTCCCTACCAACTCTATTGATCTATTACAGTTCATCATTACTTTTTGTTGTTGCTGGTTGTCTCTTTTCACATGTTCAATTAAGTTTGTTGCACTAGTTTGCATCCTGGGAGTGAAAAAATATCGTGATAATGTGTAAGCTACTTCTAGTTTTACCTACTGGCTATTATATTTTATAATGTGACGTAATTTTCATAATGTGGCAGATATTGGTTTATGGGAGCAGTTTCAACCACAACGACATGCATTTTGATGACTTCGGTGTGCAGCCAGAAACATCGGATCACCCATAGTTGCTGTTTGATGAGAGTTGGCCTTGCTGATTTGGGCGGTACTGGCTGGAGAGTAGCATAGTGTTCTTTGAGACATGCTTGTAAAATTAGTATTTTCTGGGTCTTCTTTTTGCTCCTGTACTCATATATTTTTGGTGTATATTTGTAATTTTCTTTTTTAGTGAAATGAGCATATATTTTTCGTCAAACTCTTAATAGCCTGAAATTTCCATGGACCAAGAGAAATGACTGATGGGCTGATGTCTTTGGATGAAATTTGTGGGCCTTACCCGAAATTATTATGGGTTGTCCCTTTTGGACACCGAGCTGAAATATAGTGGGCCAAAATTTAGATGGGCTGATTACTATATGGGCTGCCACGTCATATCCATGTCAGATGATGATGTGGCAGGCAAATTGATGCCGTTATGAGTATGTCAGTTACGTGCCATCCATGACAGTAAAGAACCGTCATGGTTCATGACGGTTTTGGATGATCCGTCATAGAGTGTGCAGTGGTTAAATTGTGACGCAATATACATGACAGATTTTAAATCCGTCATGTATGCCCTTCCACGACAGTTTTGCACATGCCTGTGACGGACTTAATCCATCATGGATTAACAGAATTCTTGTAGTGAGTTCAGCTTCGCCAACAGCAAGGTGAAGGACCTGACTGCTCGCCTCCATTCCATGCGTCGCCTCCGTAAAGACTAAGCCTCCGCCTCGGCTTCCGTGACCCGGCTCGCCGGCCTCCATGGGAACGATCTCTTTCGCGCGTTGATGGCCCTGCAGCTCCCGGTTGGCACGCCGCCAGAGGAACACCTGGAGGTCGCTCTCGCCGCGCAGCGCCTCATCATGCATGATGACATCGACAAGTTCAGCCAGATCTACGGACAGATTGTTTATGAGGATAGCTGCAGCGCCGTCCACGAGTCAAGCATGGCGGCCTACTTCGACCACAGGCAAACTTTGGTGAAGCTCGTTCAGGAGCACATCCACCTCGCCGACGCCGCCCCCACTTCTCGTCCAACCTCTGGACCATCTAGGGCACAAGCCCGGGTGCCTTGATTAGGTCCTTGCCTTGGCTCTCCGTTCATTTGCTGCAAGCGACATCCCACATGCTTGGAGGCAAGTTCTATATATTTGTGCTAGCTACTACTACTTTTGAGTTTCCAGTGACCCAGTCGATCTATCATGATCAGGACTTCTATTTATTGTGTGTGCTCTACTATGAATTTGACTCTAATATTGTATGTTTGTCGTTAATTTCCATTATTAATTAATACCATCGGTCATTTAGTATTACCAACTTAGTTTATCTCTTGTAGTCCACTTTTTATGCATATCTCTATATGCGTGCACATGTTTCATTTGTGGTGATGTTAATCTACATGCCTCCTTGTGCCTCTTGTACCTATAAAACTGTGCGTCTGTTATCACAGCACGGCACTTCCTCTGTGTATGTCCATGACCTTGTGGTGAGCGTTTGGGTGGAAACATGGTGCACAGCCTAGAACATAGCGTCCCGTAGAATCACAACACTGCCGTTTCTGCAAATTGAGACATGCTTGTCGTGGAACCACTGTGCTCGTGCTTTGTTTAAAAGCGTGCCGTCGCTATCTTTTAAATACAAGGAAATATAGATAGTCACGAACGTCTACGCCTTTTATATCAAATAATATATGTAACATCAAGAAAGAAGGATGACGCAACGTAATACAGAACCGTGTCCGTAGGGAGTTCACGTCCGTGCTTTTAAATACAAGGAAATGAGATTTTAAAAACAGCGCCCCTCGCATAAGCCATTCCGTGCCTCACAGAGAAAACGCCTGTGGCTGTGCGTAAGACAAAGGTTCAAAAACAGCGTCTCCCTAATCTGCCACTCATTGCCTCACAAAGTAAACATCGAGTGCTCATATCAGAACCCAGTTATGTTCGGTTTGTGCAAAAAACGCACGAACGTGACTCTCTCTAATACTAAAGTATGCCTCGATGGGCTTCTCACCCGTGCCTCTCTATCTAAACGAGTCGATAGAATCATTTGGAAAACAGACACAAGCGAACATGACTCTATATAATACCACACGATGCCTTTGCGTAAGACAGAGGTTCAGCTATGTGGGCCAAACGCCTGTGCATCTCCGTCTGATAGAGTCACGGGCTAGCGTGAGTCCATGTAATAATACCACCGACCATGCCTTTGAGCGCTTCATGCCCGTGCCTGTGTCCAGCTTGAGTTTGTCATAATGTATGTGTCGTACTGAAGGGCGAGCTTCGCCTTCGCCTTCTCATCAATAGGATTGATGGAAGTCTCAAATAAAGCAACAACACCAAGCATCCAACAAACAAGTCAAGACAGTTTCAAGTTGAAGGAAGTCTCAAATAACCGCTGGGGCAACAGCAAAACAAGCCCGAAACATAACAAGTTCATTTCACAGCGATACACGGTCTATTTACTGAACCTAGATATATATAGATAGATAGGTATGGTAATACACGACAAGTACTTGGAAACAAGAGCTAACATAGCAAGTTCATTTCACATCGAAACATGGCCCAGCCAGTTCTAAATGAGGTTGATGGTGATCATCATCCTCAAGTCACGGTGATGGGTGTTCGCAATAGTGAGTAGGATGCCCTGACCTACCTGAAGATTCTTGCCATGAAGGAACTTCTTCCACCCCGCCCGGTTGAAGACAGTGCGACCGTCCGTGTCCACTGCGTAGGCACAGGTGGTGATGGAGCCCATTCTGGTAAGGCATAGTCCAGCACACATGCCTTCTTCATGCGTCTCGATGCCACAACTAACAGATAACCTCTTAGGTAATTTCTGAAAACAGTTGGTATGATATATGAGCATGTCACGTGCAATTATCAGCAAGTCATACACTTGAAGACACATATATCATTGGATCCAACACTGAGCATATATATCATCACATCACTACACTAGACGCTAATCATCAAATTACTACAGTAATTAAGCATATCATTAGTTTACTACGTACACTAGCCACATCATCGCATATTACTACACTACATAAGGATATATCACAGTACTACAACATGCATATCATATCAACTAGTACACTTATTAAGCATGCATATCGTGTAATTACCACAGTAAGTAACATACCATGAGATGCTGTTTAACATTCGTCCTTGTGAGGCGTGTCACGAATGGCATCCCGACATAGTCTTCACGTAGCGGAAGCATGTCCCAGAGGTTGCATGTTTCATCGCCGCTCAGCCTCAGTCTTTGGGCATAGAGTGCTTCATCAAGTGGGTTCTCATCATCATCTGAATCCTCACCATCGTCCTCCTCATGAACTTCATCCTCACTATCGGAAATCAAATTCAGATAGATAACAGAAATCCTGGGCCTTTCTGCTCTGAAGGATAAGCTGATCAATTCACCCCCCCTAAGATGCAAGCGGGCGATGAAGCGATCCCATTCATCTCCTCCAATCTGGGTTATCATTCGCCCCTTATCGACCTGCATAGTGTATGGCCCCCCAAGAGCGTCGAAGGTCACGGTGTCTCCAACGAGCTCATTGAATGCTAATCTCACATTGCATGGGACGATCTGTGTAAGATAAAAACAAATAACAAACACAATGCATTAGTGGAAATAGCAATAAAAAACAAAATTAATGAACTGTCGGAAGGTTCATATAAATTGTTACCGCTGGAAAAACAAAAGTAGGGTGGAAGTAGATGCCGAACAGCGTGGCAGTACAAAGGCTGGTCCGGCACCGTGACTTGCACAGTTAACACGGAGCTTCCTCCATTCTACAAAGAACATATTGAACTCTCAGTTGAATTGTACGCTGATACGTCTCCAAGTATCTATAATTTTTGATTGCTCCATGCTATATTATCTACTATTTTGGGCAATATTGGGCTTTATTATCCACTTTTATATTACTTTTGGGACTAACCTATTAACCGGAGGCCCAGCCCAGATTTGGCGTTTTATGCCTATTTCAGTGTTTTGAAGAAAAGGAATATCAAATGGAGTGGAAACGGAACGAAATCAACTAGAGAAGTTATTTTTGGAACGAAAGCCACCCGATGGATTTGGACCCCACGTCAAGGAAGGAAGGAGGAGCTCACGAGGGTAGGGGCGCGCACCCCTGACGTGCTTCTTCTGCCTATATAACTCCGTATACCCTAAAACTTCCAGAACGGAGATTAGATCGGGAGTTCTCCCGCCAGAAGCCTCCATAGCCATCGAAAGCCAATCTAGACCCGTTCCGGCACCCTGCCGGAGGGGGCAATCCTTCTCCGACGGCCATCTTCATCATCCCGGTGCTCTCCATGATGAGGAGGGAGTAGTTCTCCCTCGGGGCTGAGGGTATGTACTAGTAGCTATGTGTTTGATCTCTCTCTCTCTCTCGTGTTCTTGATTTGGCACGATCTTGATGTATCGCGAGCTTTGCTATTATAGTTGGATCTTATGTTTCTCCTCCCCCTCTTCTCTCTTGTAATGAATCGAGTTTCCCCTTTGAAGTAATCTTATCGGATTGAGTCTTTAAAGACTTGATAACACTTGATGTATGTCTTGTCGTGGATATCTGTGGTGACAATGGGATACCACGTGCCACTTGATGTATGTCTTGGTGATCAACTTGCGGGTTTCATGACATTGGGAACCTATGCATAGGGGTTGGCACACGCTTTCGTCGTGATTCTCCGGTAGAACTTTGGGGCTCTCTTTGAGGTCCTTTGTGTTGGTTGAATAGATGAATCTGAGATTGTGTGATGCATATCGTATAATCATACCCATGGATACTTGAGGTGACATTGGAGTATCTAGGTGACATTAGGGTTTTGGTTGATTTGTGTATTAAGGTGTTATTCTAGTACGAACTCTAGGGCTATTTGTGACACTTATAGGAATAGCCCAACGGATTGATTGGAAAGAATAACTTTGAGGTGGTTTCGTACCCTACCATAATATCTTCGTTTGTTCTCCGCTATTAGTGACTTTGGAGTGACTCTTTGGTGCATGTTGAGGGATAGTTATGTGATCCAATTATGTTAGTATTGTTGAGGGAACTTACACTAGCGAAAGTATGAACCCTAGGCCTTGTTTCCACACATTGCAATACCGTTTACGCTCACTTTTATCATTAGTTACCTTGCTGTTTTTATATTTTCAGATTAAAAAAACTATTATCTACTATCCATATACCACTTGTATCACCATCTCTTCGCCGAACTAGTGCACCTATACAAATTACCATTGTATTGGGTGTGTTGGGGACACAAGAGACTCTTTGTTATTTGGTTGCAAGGTTGCTTGAGAGAGACCATCTTCATCCAACGCCTCCTACGGATTGATAAACCTTAGGTCATCCACTTGAGGGAAATTTGCTACTGTCCTACAAACCTCTGCACTTGGAGGCCCAACAACATCTACAAGAAGAAGGTTGTGTAGTAGACATCAAGCTCTTTTCTGGCACCGTTGCCGGGGAGGTTAGCGCTTGAAGGTATATCTTTAGATCTTGCAATTGAGTCTTTTAGTTTCTTGTTTTATCACTAGTTTAGACTATAAAAGAAAACTATAAAAAATGGAATTGAATTTATCTCATACGCTTCACCTTCTTAATATCTTCCGTGAGTATGATGGAAAGGATAATTGTGCTCAAGTGCTAGAAGAAGAAATCTACAAAATGTTTGGCACTAAATATTTGAATGATGAGCATGATTGCAATGTTGTTAGTATGAATTCCTTGAATATCCATGATGCTAATGATATGCAAAGCCACAAGCTTGGGGGAGCTATGTTTGATAAAGATGATATTTTTTGTCCCCCAAGTTTTGATGAGCAAATTTATTATGATGAAAGCATGCCTCCTATTTATGATGATTATATTGATGAAAGTGGATTTGGAGAGGTCATGACTTTAATTTGTTATGAATCCACTATTCCGAAAGAGGTTCCAATTGATTATGAGAATAAAGTTGCTATCTATGATGATTATTGTGATGACACATATGCTTTAAAGAATAATGATAACCATGAGACTTTTCATCTTGATCTTAATTTTCAATCACATGATAGTTATTTTGTTGAGTTTGCTCCCACTATTATTCATGAGAAGAATTTTGCTTATGTGGATAGTAGTAAATTTTCTATGCTTGTAGATCATGAAAAGAATGCTTTAGGTGATGGTTATATTGTTGAATTCATTCATGATGCTACTGAAAATTATTATTAGGGAGGAACATATGCTTGTAGGAATTCCAATAATATCAAGTTTCCTCTCTATGTGCTTAAAATTTTGAAGTCATGCTTGTTCTACCTTCCTATGCAAGTTGATTCTTGTTCCCACAAGTTGTTTGCTCACAAAATCCCTATGCATAGGAAGTGGGTTAGACTTAAATGTGCTATTCCTATTCTTCATGATGCTCTCTTTATGTTTCAATTTTTATCCTTTATGTGAGCATCATTGAAATCATCATGCCTAGCTAGGGGCTTTAAATGATAGTACTTGTTGGGAGGCAACCCAATTTTATTTTTTTTCCTTACTTTTTTTTACTGTTTAGTAATAAATAATTCATCTAGCCTCTTTTTAGATGTGGTTTTATGTGTTTAATTAATGTTTTTGCCAAGTAGAACCTTTGGGAAGACTTGGGGAAAGTCTTGTTGATCATGCTGTAAAAAACAGAAACTTTAGCACTCATGAGAATTGCTTCCATTTTTATTTGGGGAGTGATATTTAGTTAATTATTTTTTCAGATGATTAATAGATAAATTCCTCAGGTCCAGCAATTTATTCGAGAATTTTATGAGTTACAGAAGTATACGTTTGATCCAGATTACTACAGAGTGTTCTGTTTTTGACAGATTCTGTTTTTCTTGTGTTGTTTACTTATTTTGATGAATATATGGCTAGTAAAATAGTTTATAAACCATAGAGAAGTTAGAATACAGTAGGTTTAACACCAATATAAATAAAGAATGAGTTCATTACAGTACCTTGAAGTGGTGATTTACTTTCTTATACTAACGGAGCTTACGAGTTTTCTACTTTAAGTTTTGTGTTGTGAAGTTTTCAAGTTTTGGGTAAGGATTCGATGGACTATGGAACAAGGAGTGGTAATATCCTAAGCTTGGGGATTCACAAGGCACCCCAAGGTAATATTCAAGGACAACCAAGAGCCTAAGCTTGGGGATGCCCCGGAAGGCATCCCCTCTTTCGTCTTCGTTCATCGGTAACTTTACTTGGAGCTATATTTTTATTCGCCACATGATATGTGTTTTGCTTGGAGCGTCAATTTATTTTGTTAGGATTTTCTTTCTGTTATTTATAATAATGTTTTGAATCTTTTATTTCAATGAAAGTGGCATTGATAGCCTTTACTATGCCTATGTTACAAGTATACATGTTGCTGTTTGAAAACAGAAAGTTTATCGCTGTTGCAATAATTCCCTAGAGAAGTCAGAATGTGATAAAATGTTGAAACCTTTTGAATATTAAGCTCTGATAAATTTACCACAGTGGGAATTTTCTTTCATAATTTTTGTAGCTAGGGAAGTATGGATGTTGCAGCATTCTTTACAGACTATCCTGTTTAGTCAGATTGCTATAATGTTTGCATGGTTTGCATATGTTTGCTTCTTTAATGATTCTATTTGATGATAGGACTATTAAATATGCAGAGGAATTTAGTATGCAATGTTGAATAATAATTTTAGTGATTTGCTACAGTAGAGTATGATAAGGTTTTGGCAATGGTTTATACTAACTTATCTCACGAGTCCTTGTTGAGTTCTGTGTGGATGAAGCTTTTGAGATTTAGGGAGACCGTGATATGAGAGGAATTAAGGAGACACAAAAGCTCAAGCTTGGGGATGCCCAAGGCACCCCAAGATAATATTTCAAGAAGTCTCAAGCATCTAAGCTTGGGGATGCCCCGGTTGGCATCCCACCTTTCTTCTTCAACAACTATCGGTTAGTTTCGGTTGATCCTAAGTTTTTGCTTCTTCACATGTTGTTTGCCATTCTTAGAATGTCGTTTTATTTTGATTTTCTTGCTGTTTGAATAGAATACCAAGATCTGAAATTATTAAATGTTAGAGAGTCTTCACATAGTTGCATAATTATTGGACTACTCATTGATCTTCACTTATATCTTTCGGAGTAGTTTGTCGTTTGCTCTAATGCTTCACTTATACCTTTTAGAGCATCGTGGTAGTTTTATTTTGAAGAAATAGATGAACTCTCATGCTTCACTTATATTATTTTGAGAGTCTTAAATAGCATGGTAATTTGCTTAAAATCATAATATGCTAGGTATACAAGATTAATAATTAAATTCTCTTATGAGTGTGTTGAATACTAAGAGAAGTTTTATACTTGATGATTGTTTTGAGATATGAGGATGGTAATATTAGAGTCATGCTAGTTGAGTAGTTGTGAATTTGAGAAATACTTGTGTTGAAGTTTGTGATTCCCGTAGCATGCACGTATGGTGAACCGTTATGTGATGAAGTTGGAGCATGATTTATTTATTGATTGTCTTCCTTATGAGTGGCGGTCGGGGACGAGCGATGGTCTTTTCCTACCAATCTATCCCCCTAGGAGCATGCGCGTAATACTTTGCTTTGATAACTTGTAGATTTTTGCAATAAGTATGTGAGTTCTTTATGACTAATGTTGAGTCCATGGATTATACGCACTCTCACCCTTCCACCTTTGCTGGCCTCTCTAGTACCGCGCAACCTTCCTCAAAACAGCCACCATACCTACCTATTATGGCATTTCCATAGCCATTCCGAGATATATTGCCATGCAACTTTCCATCATTCCGTTCATGATGACACATTCATCATTGTCATATTGCTTAGCATGATCATGTAGTTGACATCGTATTTGTGGCAAAGCCACCGTTCATAATTCTTTCATACATGTCACTCATGCATCATTGCACATCCCGGTACACTGCCGGAGGCATTCATATAGAGTCATACTTTGTTCTAGTATCGAGTTGTAATCATTGAGTTGTAAATAAATAGAAGTGTGATGATCATCATTAATAGAGCATTGTCCCAAATAAAAAAAGGCCAAAAAAAGAGGAAGGCCAAAAAAATAAAGGCCAAATAAAAAAGGGGGCAATGCTACTATCCTTTTTCCACACTTGTGCTTCAAATTAGCATCATGATCTTCATAATAGAGAGTCTCCTATGTTGTCACTTTCATATACTAGTGGGAATCTTTCATTATAGAACTTGGCTTGTATATTCCAATGATGGGCTTCCTCAAGTGCCCTAGGTCTTCCTGAGCAAGCAAGTTGGATGCACACCCACTAGTTTCTTTTGTTGATCTTTCATACATTTATAGCTCTAGTGCATCCGTTGCATGGCAATCCCTACTCACCCACATTGATATCTATTGATGGGCATCTCCATAGCCCGTTGATACGCCTAGTCAATGTGAGAGTATCTTCTCCCTTTTTGTCTTCTCCGCAACCACCATTCTATTCCACCTATAGTGCTATATCCAAGGCTCACGTTCATGTATTGCGTGAAGATTGAAAAAGTTTGAGAACATCAAAAGTATGAAACAATTGCTTGGCTTGTCATCGGGGTTGTGCATGATTTAAATATTTTGTGTGGTGAAGATGGAGCATAGCCAGACTATATAATTTTGTAGGGATAACTTTCTTTGGCCATGTTATTTTGAGAAGACATGACTGCTTAGTTAGTATGCTTGAAGTATTATTGTTTTTATGTCAATATTAAACTTTTGTCTTGAATCTTATGGATCTGAATATTCATGCCACAATTAAGAAGAATTACATTGAAATTATGCCAAGTAGCACTCCGCATCAAAAATTATGTTTTTATCATTTACCTACTCGAGGACGAGTAGGAATTAAGCTTGGGGATGCTTGATATGTCTCCAACGTATCTATAATTTTTGATTGCTCCATCCTATATTATCTATTGTTTTGGGAAATATTGGGCTTTATTATCCACTTTTTTATTACTTTTGGGACTAACCTATTAACCGGAGGCCCAGCCCAGATTTGTTGTTTTATGCCTATTTCAGTGTTTTGAAGAAAAGGAATATCAGACGGAGTCGAAATGGAACAAAATCAACTAGAGAAGTTATTTTTGGAACAAAAACCACCCGATGGACTTGCACCCCAAGTCAAGGAAGGAAGGAGGAGCTCACGAGGGTAGGGGCGCGCCCCCTTGCCTCGTGGGGCCCTCGTGGCTCTCCTGACGTGCTTCTTCTGCCTATATAACCCATATACCCTAAAACTTTCAGAACGGAGGTTAGATCGGGAGTTCTCCCGCCAGAAGCATCCGTAGCCACCGAAAGCCAATCTAGACCCGTTCCGGCACCCTGACGGAGGGGGCAATCCTTCTCCGGCGGCCATCTTCATCATCCCAGTGTTATCCATGACGAGGAGGGAGTAGTTCTCCCTCGGGGCTGAGGGTATGTACCAGTAGCTATGTGTTTGATCTCTCTCTCTCGTGTTCATGATTTGGCACGATCTTGATGTATCGCGAGCTTTGCTATTATAGTTGGATCTTATGTTTCTCCTCCCCCTCTTCTCTCTTGTAATGAATCAAGTTTCCCCTTTGAAGTAATCTTATCGGATTGAGTCTTTAAAGACTTGAGAAAACTTGATGTATGTCTTGCCGTGGATATCTGTGGTGACAATGGGATACCACGTGCCACTTGATGTATGTCTTGGTGATCAACTTGCGGGTTTCATGACATTGGGAACCTATGCATAGGGGTTGGCACACGCTTTCGTCGTGATTCTCTGGTAGAACTTTGGGGCTCTCTTTGAGGTCCTTTGTGTTGGTTGAATAGATGAATCTGAGATTGTGTGATGCATATCGTATAATCATACCCACGGATACTTGAGGTGACATTGGAGTATCTAGGTGACATTAGGGTTTTGGTTGATTTGTGTCTTAAGGTGTTATTCTAGTACGAACTCTAGGGTTGTTTGTGACACTTATAGGAATAGCCCAACGGATTGATTGGAAAGAATAACTTTGAGGTGGTTTTGTACCCTACCATAATCTCTTCGTTTGTTCTCCGCTATTAGTGACTTTGGAGTGACTCTTTGTTGCATGTTGAGGGATAGTTATGTGATCCAATTATGTTGGTATTGTTGAGGGAACTTACACTAGCGAAAGTATGAACCCTAGGCCTTGTTTCCGCATATTGCAATACCGTTTACGCTCACTTTTATCATTAGTTACCTTGCTGTTTTTATATTTTCAGATTACAAAAACTATTATCTACTATCCATATACCACTTGTATCACCATCTCTTCGCCGAACTAGTGCACATATACAATTTACCATTGTATTGGGTGTGTTGGGGACACAAGAGACTCTTTGTTATTTGGTTGCAGGGTTGCTTGAGAGAGACCATCTTCATCCAACCCCTCCTACAGATTGATAAACCTTAGGTCATCCACTTGAGGGAAATTTGCTACTGTCCTACAAACCTCTGCACTTGGAGGCCCAACAACGTCTACAAGAAGAAGGTTGTGTAGTAGACATCATACGCTACCATAGTACAATACACGGTGCTTCCTCTCTTTTCCCTGTTACGGCTCAGATCCTACACTACGACATCCATCAATCTAACAAAGAACCATCATATCTACCAACAAATCATCTACCACATGGATCAAATAAAATTTCTGGATTAGATCTGCGCCCGGAGGGAGACGCATGCGGTTTGGGAAGGGAAGAAGATTTGCGAGGGGGGTGAGGGGAGATCTCACCTACTTGCCGGAGTTGGTGGCGGCCGCGCAGATCAGGCGGCGAAGAGATGCATCGTCGGGAGCTGGCGGCGGCGGCGCTAGTCGAGAAGGGGAGGAAGAAGTTGAAAATGATGTGGAGTATTAGGTGCACTTAGACAAATGTGGTACATGTGGTGGCGCGTTTGTGTGGATGACGAGGGGACCCTACGTGTCGGTACCCATAGAAAAAAATTGGCATTTCCAGCTGCCTCATGGGTATTCGAACCAATTCGGCTGATGTAGTGTGTTCAGCCGAACCAATTTGCATTTCCTTAAGACATTTATCCAGACACAGAAACACAGAAAAAAGCATGCACCGAGGCTGTGCTCCATGTTTGGCATAAGTGGTCCCATGAAGCTGCAACTAGGACCAATGTTGATATATGTTGTTATTAGCTAGGGTACCAACACTATTTATTGAGGAGACGCCTGTCGACGACTGGGTTTACTGAGCAACGACATGTGGCGTTCACAGCAGAATCTGAGGAAACGCCTGTCGAAGCGTTGGGTTTCCCCAATAAAGGCACGAATGTCATGCAACGAAAACAATTCTAACAAGGACAGTCAACCGAACCTATTAGGTTTCTGTAATAAACACATAAGCGTGACCCCGAGTAAGAAGAAACTATGCCTCCGAGGGCTTGATGTCCATGCTTCTCCTTTTGACTGAGCCCACCGACTCATTCGGAATACAATCAGAAAACCCTTGTGCGTGACTCTATATAATAGCACGCCATGCCTTTGAGGGTTGTATGCCTGTGCTTGTGACCCTTGACACTGAAACACAGACAGCCATGAACGTCGATGCCTTTATCAAGAAAGAAGCGTGACACAATTCAGTTCGGAACGGTGTCTGTATGGACTGCACGTCCGTGCTCTTAAATACAAGGAAATAAGCTTTTAAGAACATCATCTCTGTTATAGGCCAATCCGTGCCTCGCAGAGTAAACGTCCGTGGCTGTGCGTCAAAGGTTCATCTCCGTGGGCTAAACGCACGTGCATCTTCCTTTGATAGAGTCGCAGTCTAGCGTGACTCTATGTAATGCCACCGGCCATGCCTTTGAGCGCTTCATGCCCGTGCCTATGACCCGGAACACTGAATCAAGGATGAGGCGGCTGCTGCGGGTTTCCGCTATAAACGCACGAACGTGATCCCATGTAAAGCATAACCCATGCCTGTCTGGGCTTCATGGTGGTGCCTGTGCTTGCGGACAGTTCAACGGATTCATTTGGAACACGTAGACAAACTAACGTGATTCTATACAATGGCAAGCCGTGACTTTTTGAGACTCATGACCGTGCGAGCAATATACCAGACCAGTGTCTCTCGAATAAGCCATTCCGTGCCTCACAAAGTAAACGTGGATGTGCGTAAGACAAAGCTTTGCCTTAGTGTGCTTAACGACCATGCTTCTTCATCTAATTGAGTGTCGGAATCATTCGGAACACAAAGACAGGCGAGCGTCACTCTATATAATACAATATCATGCCTTTGAGGACTGTACGCCCGTGCCTGTGAACCTTAACACTGTAACCATTAGTATCCAAACCTCCGCGCTTCTATCGAATAATATACGTAACATCAAGAAAAAAGCATGACCCAACTGAGTACGCAACTGTGTTCGTAGAGAGTTCATATCTTGTGAACTTTTATTAACAAGAGTTCGTGTCCGTAATACCACCGAATATGCCTTTGAGCGTTTTATGCTCGTGCCTGTGACCCTTAACACTAAACGCCCGTGCGTCTCCGTCTGATAGAGTCACATGCTAGCGTGACTCTATGTAATACCATCGACTATGCCTTCTTGTAACCCGAAACACTGAACAAAGAAAGGGCGCCTTCATGTGTGCACAAGACATGACTCTAGTGGGTTCAAAAACTTTGGCTGCCGAGACTTCACGTCCGTGCTTTTATAAACAACGTCTCTACAACTGGCCATTACGTTAATGTTCATCTGTTCCCATAAACTTGGATTGAACGTGCCCAGGAACACATTTGTTATCAAAGTTACTGACGGCACAAGGTAACGGATGCCAACATAAGAAACTTTTAGTGACAGCTTCAGATACGAGGATCAGGGTCGATGCTGTCTACTTAGTTCGGCGATACTTCTTTTTTGGTTCCTCGGCGCGAAGTTCCTCGATCTGTTTCTTCATAACGTATGATTGCAGCTTCAGCTTATCGCACTGAAGTTCGAGCTGCGCCTTCTCATGCATCAGAAGTGCAATGACAGCTTTGTTCTCTTCGTCCAACTTCGTGGATATCTTTAGGAAGTCTTCCACAGCATTGAACAGGTTCTTCAGCTGGTCAAAGGAGAAGATGTCAGATTGATGGCAGGACACACCCTCATCAACATTAGATGAAGCTCACCACAACGATCCATGTTTCACAACTAAATCAAGTAGCCGAAAGAAAGAAAAAACGAATGAAGGAGAAGCAGAGCGAACTCACAGATGAGGAACCCTCACTAGCCGAGATCTTCTCCTGCGACTGGACATGGCGATCTGGAGGAGTCTCCTTCTGCATAGCCATGGCTGAGAGTGTCAGGATAGAGAACATCAAGAGGAGTGGATGGCCTGGAGGCGGACAAAAGGACGAAGGGGATGTGGCTAGGGTTTCGAGACTCCATCTGGCTTATTCACGTTTCACAACTAAACCAAGTAGCTGAAGGAAAGAAAAAACAAATGAAGTGGAAGCAGAGTGAACTTATAGATGAGGAGCCCTTGTTAGCCTGGATCTCCTGTAGTGTCTGGACACTGGGTTCCGCAGTAGTCTCCTCCTGACCAGCCATGGCGGAGAGGGCGAGGATAGAGAGCACCAAGAGGAATGAATGGCCTGGCGGCGGGTAGAGGATGGAAGAGTATGTGGCTAGGGTTTTGAAACTCCGCCCGTCCGCCATAAATAGCCGGAGACTGGCCTCGGGTGACGAGCTAGAGCGACGTCACCGAAGGAGATGTCCGTCGGACCCTTGGGTTTCCGTGGCGACGCCACGTGGAGTTCACACCCGAGTAGGTGGAGACGCCCGTCGAAACGTTGTGTTTCCGCAATCAAAGAACGAACGTGGCTCCGCGTAAAACACATGCATGCCTCGCTCGACATCCCGACCGTGCCTGTCCTGTAATAAAGTCAACGGATGCATTTGGAACACAAAGAGACACGAAGGTGACTTTGGATAATTACATGACATGCGATTTGTGGGCTTGACAACCATGCCTTTGACCTAACACACTAACACGCGTAAAGGACAGTCACGCTACTAAACATATAAAGTCGCCTTCGTGCATTTGTTGGCTTGACAGTCGTGCCTGTGACCTGAAACACTGACACACAGAAAGTCGTCTTCTTGCATTTGAATTAAAATAATACAAAGAAAAACAATTCTAACAAGGAGAGTCGCCTGAATCTATTAGGTGTCCGTAAGAAACGCATAAACGTGACTCCGAGTAAGAACAAACTATGCCTCCGAGGGCTTGACGTGCTTGCCTCTCCTTTTGACCGAGCCCACCGACTCATTTGGAATACAATCAGAAAACCTTTGTACTCTATATAATAGCACACCATGCCTTCGAGGGCTGTACGCACGTGCATCTTCGTCTGATAAAGTCACATGCTAGCGTGACTCTATGTAATATCACCGACCATGCCTTTGAACGCTTCATGCCCGTGGCTGTGACCCAAAACACCGAATCAAGGATGAGGCGGCTGCCGCGGGTTTCCACTATAAACGCACGAACATGACCCCACGTAAAACGCAAGCATGCCTGTCTGAGCCGCCATACCGTGCTTCTTCTGGTGATAGTCAACGGAATCATTTTGAACGGATCCCTGCACTCTTCTCCCCTTCCCTCCCGTCCCTAGTTATGTTTCGACGGATGTCTCCTCGTATTCGGGTGTGAATGCCATGTGGCGCCGCTCCGGAAACCCAAGGGTCCGACGGGCGTCCCCTCCGGCGACGCCGCTCTAGCTCATCGCCTGAGGCCAGGCTCCGGCTATTTAAGGCGAACGGACGGTGTCTTGAAACCCTAGCCACACCCTTTTACTTGGGCTTTTCTGATCCACGCCACATATAGCGGCGCTCGCAGGCAGCGCGATCACAGCAACAAAGACGGAGATGGAGATCCACTCCGGTGCGCCATGCACTAAGAGGGCGAAACTCGCGCCACCGCCGACGCCGTCCTCTGGTGGTTTGGCGGTAGCCGCTGGAAGCGGCGAGGGTGCGCCTACCGGATCCGAGGATCAGAAAGAGCAGTCTGGTCCGGACCGCATCAGCGATCTCCCGGACGCCATCCTCGGTGAGGTCATCTCCCTTCTCTCCACTAGGGAGGGCATCCGCACTCGGATGCTCGCTCGTCGTTGGCGTCCTGTTTGGCCAATCGCTCCTCTGAATCTTGACTGCCGTGAGATCCCTGTCGCTCGTCTTTTTAACGCCCTAGAAACAGTTCATGTCGAGATCATCAGTAGGGTCTTTGCCTACAACGAGGAGCTTTCTCGTATACGATACATCGGAACTTGGCATCAGGGAAAAACAGTTCCTGGTGATGGTTCTTGCCTTCCAGAGTCCATCTTCTCCAGCCATGTGGGCGCAGTTCTCCGCCTTTGTATACTGGCGTGCTACCTCCAATGCAGACCCTCTACTGTCCACGCCTGGCTTGAGTCCCCCAGATTGAACAATCTCCAGGTGCTTGAGTTTTTCTACCTGTTTCCACGATTTGTGGAAGAAACTGTCGAACTATCGCACACATGTTTTTCATCTACGCCCTCACTACCGAAGTCCTTCTTTCGGTTTTCCTGTTCTCTGCGCACTGTGAGCTTCGCGTGTTGCCAGATACCAGAACATTATGTCGAGTTACTTGAACTACCGCTGGTCAAGAGACTTTCGCTTGTTGAGGTTGATATATCAGACCTCTCGTTGCAAAGCATGATCAACTCTAGTTGCCCTGCACTCGAGTGCCTGCTGCTTGTTTGCAACAGAGAAAGGCATCGGATCATAATAAATTCCCCTAACCTTGTAAGCATCGGCATCCGTGGTGAGGTAGGAAAATTCATCATCGAGGATGCCCCCTCACTTCAAAGGTTGATCCACGATGTCCAAAGCAATAACATGGAGGTATTCATCGTCTTTGCACCCAAACTGGAGATATTGGGCAAATTCAGGATCTCGCTTGGCTCCACATGTCTTATGGTACTGACATTTCACAATAATTCCAGTTGCATTTCCTATAGAAACTAGTTTCATGTCATCCAACCTTTTGTTCTAATAATTTTATGTTTTATTTTCCATGTTATGTGAAGCATTTGGCGACGGCCAGCCTATCTACAATGCGGCAATCTGTCAAAACCTTGTTTTTGGGCATGACTTATCAAGTGGATGTGCTCATTCACTTGCTTAAGTGCCTTCCAAATCTGGAGAACTTGTTTGTTCAGGTGATGATTCTCACGCCCAATGAAAAGGTCATACCATGCATAGTGCAGCACTCCTTGCATCTCAAAAAGCTTATCTTACTTTTTGTTTGCAATGGACACATCCTATGTCTAGGCATGCTTTTTTATTACTATACATACATCTGTATCTAGGGAAATGTTCGACGAACTGATTGGGACGGGGGTCATGGAATTTATCGTTCATTTTGTCCTTCCATAGATCTTGAGTATCTTTCAACCTTTTTGTGTTTTCAGGGAGGAAACGTTCCCGGTGGTGCAAGAAATTTTTTGCATCACAAGCACCGTGCGTTTCTCAAAGAACACATCATTCATTAAAAGATAGTAACGCTGGAAGATTATGAAAAAAGCGGGAAGAATATTGAGTTTGTGAGGTTCTTCATTCTGTATGCAACGGAGTTAGAGACCATGAGGATTAAGTTTCACTTTCCCTCAGACTTCACGCAAGAATTTTACGAACATCAACAGAAGTTGTTCCTGTGGGAGAATGAAGTTTCCAAACGCGCCCATCTTAAGTTATCAGCATGCTGCAATCATCTGTGCTTGGATTTGAAACACAAGCATGTTGAATGCCTTGATTTGTCAGATCCGTTCACTTGTGCCTGCTGGACACTGGGCTGTAGTTAGTTCTTCAAGCTAGTACAGTTAGATGTTGGTGCGCCAATCTGATTCTGTGCTATATCTAAACATGGCTGAAGCCTTTTGCGCCGTTTTGTAAGCTTGTTATAACAATGCTTTTGTGCTATGCACCCACTGTTCTGAAAATTTGATAGTTTTATGTCACTATCGTGATGCTACAAAAACATTCATGTACGGTCGTCGACCATGAAACAAAAACATTTGGAACAGAAGATTTTGTGTAAACGCATGTCCGTGAACGATTTTATGTCTGAGTACAAACAATCGAGTCGGCACTGACGTGCGTCGGCTTCAGGAGTAAGCGCGACTCTGTAGATTGTAGATTTTACGTGTGTCAGTGCTAGTGCGGCGCTCCTGTTTAACATACGATCGTGCCTTTAATAAGTCAGCGCTACATCACCAGAGGCATGGTTCCCCATGCCTGCCAAAGCGACATCTGTGCCTTGCTAGATTACCGTAACCCATGTCCCGTGGAACGATCCAAGACGAAAGATTGCCTCTTTGAAATATAAAAATATTCAGGAGATCAATATTTGATGTGTGTAGACCGTCACACACCCTCTGAAAGATTGCAAAAAATGAGATACATGCCTTTAGTCAAGTATCCATGTCCAAGCATAAACTTATACTAGACGAGTATCCCTTGCAATGTTTCAAAAGAAGGCAACTGTTAATAATCATTCTTCGAGGATAGCTTTGATCATTAGGAGGTCATTAGTGTTTGCAAACCCTTGCCCCAAAAGATCACAGATGACGATTTCCATCTTCTTTCTATTCTCCTTCAGTTTATGCACATCCTCCTTTAGAAAATCCATGTCCAGCTTAATCGCACCATTTTCGTCCTTAAGATTGTGAATGGCACTTGTGAGAGAACTCTAAATGCGCTTGACGTCTTTATCAACGATACCCATCCTCTTCTTCTACCTGTCAATCTTCATGGTAGTTACATTAGTTCTTTCCACAGCTGCAACAAGATTCGCGAGCTTAAGGTTCACTTGTTCATTATCCATTTTAAGCCTGCTTATCTCTTCATCCTTTGCTTGCCTATCATCATTGCTCTCATCTAACATCCCCCAGAGCTTGAGTAGGCACCTCTGCATAATGATAGGCCATGGGCGGTCAACCCATTCGACGACTCCACAGTTCACGCCTCTCTGCGAACAAAAAAGGAACAAAATAAACAGAGACTATTAATACACTGCTATAGAAGCTCTGGAAAATAATAAAGTTCACATATACTTGGTTTATAACCTCATTCAACTAACTATGGACCGTGCTTGTGCAATATGGCACTTCAATGGTTAGGTACCCACAACACTAATTATGGTGCTTCGCCCACCCTGTATGCGGAGTTATTTCATAATTGTACTTAGTTTCTTTTAAGCCATCTTGAATTAATCTGGAGCTACCTCTGCAGACAACTTATTTAGAGAGTTTTTTTTGAATAATATACTGACTATTAAACAGAAGTCCCATTTGTAAACAAACATGAGAGTGTGTAGATCACTTCTTTTGTGTTCAATTATGTAAAATAAGTAGCGACCTTTACCCTTTTTTGGAAAGTAAAAGGACTACACAATGTTTCCTACAATCAACCGGAAAACACAAGAAGAAATCAGTCTTCTTTGGTATACTACAAGTCCTATATCCAAACAGTTTGATTCAACAAGAAAGTAACTCGGACTCGAAAGTGACTAACTTTCACAGCACAGCCGAAGAACCTCCTCCCCGTGTCACTTCCTTCAAAAGCCACACACCTGAGAGGCTTTGTATCGTGAAGAACACAGTAGAGAGGATGGTCGAGCTCTTTGCCACAGAAATCATTGTCTTTGATGGTGTTAGGGTTCTCCTACAAGGACACATGAATGTTCAGAGCTCAGATCTTTTGTTTGGGAAACAAACCCCAGTTCAACGCTCCGCATGTAGCAGGAAATCACCTACATAGAAATAAAAATCCAGTTCAAGGAAGTTCAAGCCTTCTTTCCTCCCCTCTTGTCCGAAGTTTTGTGGCGACATGGCCCAAAGGGTGTGAGCAGTTCCGACGCCGTAGGCGGTGTCGAATTTGAGAGGAGAGAGAGAGAGAGAGGAAGAGATATAGTTAGAGAGCGAGAGGGGAAATGAAGGCGAGGGATTTCGACATGCTCCGGCTCGACCAAATACTCCACCTACTCGCCAGACGCACCAACCCCCACCCCCCTCCCACGCTCCTTTTTTTGCGCTGGGATGGCAAGGAGCCATTTACTGTTGTCAGTAGTTTCAGCTTTGGCGAGCGAGTACACAAAATGTCTTCCCTCTCCATAATTACTCCATAAATACATCGTTATGTGTGTCTTCCCTTCCGAGTCACTTGCTCTTTCGCTCCCCTTCTCTGGTTCCTTCTGTCTTTCTTGCTTCATCTTCTTCACTCTACAGTCCACATAGATGGTTCTACGATTCGCCCACTTGCTCTAAAATACAGTAAATTTTTTCCCCTCTGCTTAATACTTACGTGTTGCACACTGTCTTTTTTTAGATGGATTCTTGTTGTCTGTTACCCTCTTAATTTTAGTTTTTGTGTTAACATCCTACCCCTTTGAATAGGTTCTATAGGGGAATAATCTTGGAGGACAATAGTTGATTTTAGTTTTTGTGTTAACATCCTACCCCTTTGAAGAGGTTCTATAGGGGAACAATCTTGGAGGACAACAATTAATTTTTTTCCAGCTAGTTCGCTCCAAGAGCTTGTAGATTTGAAGAGGTATGTGCGTGCTCTTTCATTTTTTACAGAGAAACTAACATCAATGGATATCACCATATCAGCATTCGCTTTGCTCTGTCTTACTCGTTGAAACAAGCGTGTATCAGTGATATACAATCCTTTAATTCTTTGTACCATTAGCGGAGTGTTGAAATAAAATTTTCTTTAATAATTAATGAACCCGAGTCTTATATATTGTTACATCTCACAGACAAAGATGGCGTGTGATGTTTGCAGGAACCTCAACTGTCCCGGTGTTGAATCTGATGTTGCCCAATCTTTCTTGATTGTGTCTTTGCCTCGTTGTTGTGAATCATGCCTGGTAAGTTTTTCTACGAAATCACGCGTGGCCAGTAAAAA
This sequence comes from Triticum dicoccoides, assembly GCF_002162155.2. Taxonomy (NCBI): domain Eukaryota; kingdom Viridiplantae; phylum Streptophyta; class Magnoliopsida; order Poales; family Poaceae; genus Triticum; species Triticum dicoccoides. The sequence continues at coordinate 605,777,306 of NC_041390.1, read as the reverse complement.
ACCTTCGTCACTGTATTTGTTACAGTTATCTTTATTCAGCAGTCAACAACCACACGTATTCCTTCGGAGCAAACTATACTGCACATGCTTGTTTTTATTTTATAGGCCTTGATGTAATTAGAAGTTCAATTGTTTTGTATAGGTTTAATTAAATGTCATAGATGTTGCCTGTGCCCGTGCCTAAAACCAAGAAATTTCAAGGAAAAAACTCTTTCATGCATATGTTTTCTAAAAATCAGTAAAACATTTATATACCTTTGTCTTAATTTTACTTTTATGCAGTATGTCCCATGTTACTACCGGAACCAGGTCCTTTCTTTGATCTCTTTATGGAAAGATGAAGCTTTCGAGGATGGTTTTGAAGACGAAGATTTTGACCTTGTGTTCGGCACTACTGAGGAATTGTCTTACAGGATTAAGTTACAGATGGCAACCACATGTCTAAGTTTCATGGACCTGGATGGGAAAAGTTGTTACGTGACTATGATCTGTTTTATGGTGATATTATACAATTGGATTTGCAAGCAAAAGATTTCTTCTTTCCCATTGACTTGATGTTGAGTGAATCTCGAGGAGGTCACAAAGCGTTACCCAAACCTTCCGTTGGTATGTTCTTATCACTTATCAATGTTTGTTCTAGTTTAACATTTATCTATTATAATTTTTCTGTGGTATGCCATTGATATTTATGTTCTTAATATCTGTGATATAATGTATTAAATCTTTCTTTGTACTCACAATGTAGTTTAAAATTGTAATTTCCGTTTGAAAAGTCAATATTCGTTTATTTTAGTTTTAACTGCTCTATTCATTGCTTCACACATAGTGGCTAATACGTGGTTGTATTTATTTAGCCCTTGAAGGCCTCAGTTTATCGGAAAGGAGCTACATAGACGAGATAGTCTACACCCGGGGCATAAAACTTTCCTATATCGACATGGCTTGCATGATTAAACTATTTCTAAATGCTAAACACATCCCCGCCATTACCTTTGTGCACCGTCTATGTTTCACCAACATTCACACAGACCATTTGGTACGTCATTGTTTCTTTCTCTAAACCACATTCAACATGCGTGTCTTCGTAATCTAATGCCAGAATAGTTTGTTATTGTACAAAAAATCCCAGCTATCGTTACCAATGATCTTAGGATGAAGCTTGGATATTTGCCTCTCAAGGGCAGCATCAGGCTTGTACAAATTTTCAACAGCGTTGATTTGCCTGGCACCTACTGTATACACAAAGATGGAAGGATGGCGATCACCGGGATTTCTGCTTTTGCAGATGCAGCTAGGCTCACAGTTGATTGCTTTGTACTCGTCAGTATCCAGTGGCACATTGTGCGCGTGCAGGACTCGCTCTCACGTGTGATCACCGGTCTTTACAAAAAAACGGAATGACGTGATATGTGTACGCTGATGGAGGGATGGCATTACACCACATAAATTTTAGATACTGTGGTATTAAGTTAAGTATCCTAAGTGTGTTATTTCAAACTATGAGTGCAGTTCAAATCATCATAGTACATAACTAATAGAACTTATTAGTTCAAATTCTTATTCAAACTATGGTACTGAAAGCAGATGCGATCCTAAACGTGGTTGTCGTCGCTGTTGTTGTTGTTGTGGGTGTGTCTCTCGGTTCGACATGTTTGCTTAGAGAGGCACTTGAACCTAGTGCAGATTCAGTCTTGTGTTAAGAAGACTCATGGTCATGCCTCTGTGCTATGATTAGCTTAGCTGACTTTGTGCAATAAGAGAGGCACAACCATGAAGTTAGTCAAGGCACGGTCATATATTATAAGAGGGGACGGTCGTGCCTCCCAGTTGTCATTATTTCAACTGAGTCGTGTACTCAGATAGGCACATTGGTCGAGCAAGCAGAGGCACGGTCCCATATTAGGAAGAATACTTGCGGCCGTGCCTCCCATGTCAAAAAGAAGAGTTGCGATCGTGCGTCCATGCTCAGTATGTTTGTAGTGACACGCTGCTCGGAGAGGCATGTGCGTGAATCAAGTGGAGGCATGGATTATGGGTTGTTGCCACTGTCCGATGTCACTGTTCTCGCAATGACATCACTTAAAAAATACTGCTTTTTTGATAAATGGTGTTTTGCAACACCTCCGTCCTCCAAACCATCTTTCAAGATCCACTGGGTCCGTCGCTCCTACATGGAGTCTGACGCCTCTAGTACCAAGAGGACAAGGCTCGTGCCATTGACGACGCATTCCTTTGGGTGTTTGGCGGTACCGGCGGGGACCGGTGAGGGTCCGCCCACCGGATCTGAGGAGCACGGGAAAAAACTCGTCCGGACCGCATGAGCGATCTCCTGGACGTCATCCTAGGTGAGATCATCTCTCGTATCCCCATTAGGGATAGCATCCGTACTCGCATCCTCGCTCGTCGATGGCGTCCTTTATGGCCGACCGCTCCTCTGAATCTCAACTACCGTGAGATCCCTGCCGCTCATCTTTTGAAGCCTCTAGAAACAGTTCATATCGAGAAAATCTCCGTGGCGCCTCCTACCTGGGAGCTCGCCCGAGAAAAGCACTTCGAAACTTGGTGCCCTCGCAAATCTGGCACTGACGATACCACCCTTCTTGATGCCATCCTCTTCGCCCATGTGGGCCCAGTTCACCGTCTCTGCATACCGGCGTGCTACCTCCAATCCAGAACCTCCGCCGTCGACGCCTGGTTGAATCATCCAAACTGAACAATCTCCAGGTGCTCGAGTTCTATTACATGTTCCTAGATTTCGTGAGAGAGTGTGTCGTACGACCACTCACACACCCATCATCTGCGCCCTTTGCACCGGCATCCTTCTCTCCGTTTGCGTCCTCCCTACACACCGCCACCTTTGCTCTTTGCCAAATACCAGACAGTTATGTTCAGGCTCTTAAACTACCACTACTCAAGAGACTTTCACTTGTGGACGTTGGTATATCAGACATCTCACTTGAAAGCATCATCCACTCTAGTTGCCCCGCACTCCAGTGCCTGCTGCTTACTTGGAATATGGAAAGCCGCTGCATAAGAATAAACTCACGTAACCTTGTAAGCATTGCAATTCGCTGTGGACATGACGAACTTGTTATAGAGGATGCCCCATCACTTCAGCAGTTGCTTAACGATATTCTCAGCAACAACTTGCAGATAACTGTCATGTAACCCTACAATTATCCAGGTACCTAGTTTTTAGCTGCATTTATCCAGGTACATAGTTTTCAACTTGCAGACAACAGTGCTTCAAACGGTCAAGACTTTGCTCATCAAGATGTGTTTTGAAGTGGACGCGGCCGTTTCCCTGATGCAATGCTTTCGAAGCCTTGAGAACTTGTTTATCGAGGTGATGATTCTCACATACATTGAAAGCCCATAACATGCAAACTGTACTATTTCTACTGTATGTCTTAAAAGGCTTGTCTTACATTCGCCTGTAAACTGATACACCCATGCCTAGACATGTTTTAGTATTTCATACACCCATATCTACAGATAATCCAATAAATACCTTACACTGGATGCTCTTTCGACAGAATCTCTGTTTTTAGAGCTTAAGTATTTTCATTCTTCATGTACATCTAGGGAGGACTCTGTTGCGGAGAAACAAATACATGGCGTCGTAGGCACCGACCGTCTGTCAAACAAGACGACTTTCGTCTGAAGACAGTAACGCTGGATGACTATGAACCCTGCTTGGTAAACATTGAATTTGTGAGATTCTTTGTTCTGGGTGCAAGCAAGCTTGAGACCATGAGGCTTAACTATCGCTACCACCAAGACTTCATAGAAGAATTTTATGAAAAGCATCAAAAGGATCTTCTGTGGCACAAAAAGGCTTTTGAATGTGCTTGCCTTATATTATCAGGAGCGTGCAAGCACCGGTTCTTTTATTTAAAACTCACGCATGTTGAATACCTGGATTTGACGGACCCATTCAGATGTGACTGCTGAACACATAGCTGGAGTAAGTTGTCCAAGCTTGCAGGGTTACATGTTGTTGCGCCCTTTTGAATGTGCTTTTCGTCTGAACATGAACAGACAACCCTTGTAATATTTTGTACCGTCTGTAAGCTTGCCATAACAATCCTTGATCATAAAGTGTTGCAACTGTGCAAACGAAAGTGTTGTAACTATGCAAACGTCAATGTTTCAGCGGAAAGATTCTGAGTATTTTACCGTCACGACACTGATTCTTTGTTAGTATAGTACGATGTTCCCACTGATAATGAAATTGTCAGTGGGCACCTTTCGAATACCGAAGCAAGTCCGTGATTGGTAGGCCAATAAATCCGTGTGTCTCATGACATGACGGCTATTCTTCGTGCTAAGGTCACACTTTTTCTAGAAACTTCACAACCATGGTTTTCTAACTGAGTATTAAGAAGGTTGGCACACGTGCATGTAGAGCCCTTACTTCGGCGCCTTCTGCTGACACTTTTCTGCATCTAGAGAGGGTTTATGCTGAGTCAGGCACTTTTCTGCATCTACGTGCCTCCATAGCTGACATAAGCCGTGGCTGTTAGGTGCCCGTGGAGCCAGACGCCCGCGGGTCCAGAGAGCTCACAACGGTGCCTCTGCAGCTGAGCATTCTCACCCATGCCTCTGCCACCACACTTTTGTGCATCCATTGGGCTGACACTCGTGCCAAAGAGGCTTCATTTTCGCGCCTCTGGTGTTTCAATACACGTGCCTCACATGACACTTGCCATGACCCTTGTGATTGCAGAGAATACACACCCATGCCTCCATAGCTGAGTATTCTGATCCATGCCTCTGCCACTGAAATTTTGTGCATTCGGAGGGTTGACGATCGTATGTGCCTGTAGAGGCTAGACTTTGGTGCCTCCGGAGCCTGCAACCTTGTGCCTCACGTGCCACGAGCCGTGGCTTTTACGTTCCGACGGAGACACACCACCGTGGATCTAGAGACTTCACAAACGTGTCTTTTCACCTTTGTGTTCGTAGGCATGCCTCTGGCACCACACTTTTGTGCATCCGGGGAGTTGATAGCTGGCACTGTGGAGGCTTCAACGAGGTCCGTGCTTGTATAGACTGCAATTGGATGCCTCCACCGCCTGCACGCACGTGCCTCAAATGAGATTTGCCCCCGTGTCGTGGCGCCACACCCCCTGTGTCTCTACAGACCGCACAACCGTGCGTTTTTAACTGAGTATTCGGACACATGCCTCCCCCACCAAACTTCTGTGTATCTAGACAGTTGATACCCATGCCTCGTGAAGATGCATGTCTATCCAAGCTGTGACTATTCCACCACGTCTGTCGAAATCTTCTAGATTAGGTACGTATATATATTGTCGTCTTTATGGATCGTAAAACCCTAACCCTTTTCCCAGATCCACCGCACAGAGACCTGCAACAGAGGCGGCACAAGCTTGGCAATGGAGATGAAGAAGCGTGCCTCTAGCAACAAGAAGACGAGGTTCGCCGCTGTACCCGTGCCCTCTAAGCTCGTTAAGAGGAGCGGCTGTGGCTCGCCCACTGGATCCGAGAACCATGTTGAGTCTGGTCCGGACCGCATCAGTGATCTTCCCGACGCCATCCTCGGCGAGATCATCTCTCATCTGCCCATAAAGGAAGGCATGCGCACACAATTGCTCGCATCTCGGTGGCGCCGCATATGGCGCACCGCACCACTCGATCTCGACTTTCGTGTGATCCTTGATACTCGTTCTACCAGATCTCTAAAAAAATCTGTTGCCAAATCATCCACGTTCTCCCAGGCAAGCAAATCGTCCAGGAAACATACGTTGGAACTCACTGCCGACATCTTTGTTGCAACTGCCGTGGAGAATCTGTCGCTGATGGCTTCAGTCTTCCTGTATCTATCCTCTCCGATCACAGGGACCCGATTCGCCGCCTCTGCATCCCGACAAGCTACCTCGAGTGCGAACGTTGTGACATCGATGAGTTGTTCCTGACTCGGAATCTGGACCAACCCCAGGTTTTAGAGTTCTAACATATATTCCCAAAATTCTTCTACCCAGTGCCCAGGCAAGCACGCAGAATCCCTTCTTCTATGTCGTCGCCACCGACATCCATCTCGAGATTTCGCTCGTCTCTCCACACCATCACCTTTGCCATGTGCAAACTAGAAGACAATCTTGTAGAAATGCTTTGCCTCCCACTGCTCAGGAGACTTTCGCTGGTGGAGGTTTATATATTGGATGTCTCCTTGGAGAAGTTCATCCACCACTATTGCCCTGCCTTGGAGTGTCTGCTGCTTGTTTGCAACAAGAAATTCTGCTGTCTACGAATAAACTCAGCTAGGCTTGTAAGCATTGGCATTCGTTCCGACGGAGGAAAACTGACCATTGAGGATGTGCCTTCCCTCCGGAGACTGCTACATGATTCTGTAGATGCACAACTAGAGATAACAGTTTCGTCCGCACCTGTGTTGGACACACTGGGAAAAATTTCTGAATTACCCAACGAAACAAATATCGTCATTGGGACTACAGTTATTCAGGTACTTCCTCTGCACGTTACTTTGACCTGCGCCATTCAAAAGCACTTGAGATTCACATCCACGAGCTAATAATATAACGTTATGTGCTCAATGAAGGGTCTTTGCATAAGAACTACTAGGAAAAGGGCTATAGATAGGATTGATACTAATGGCGCACCAGGGAAGTAGTGCGCCACTACTATATACTAATGCCGCACCTGTTGGTGATGCGCCATTAGTGTGGAAGACACTAATGGCGCACCAGAAACAGGGTGTGCCACTAGTATTATTTTTTTTCCATTTTTCCATACATACTAATGGCGCATCAGGTCGACAATGCGCCATTACTAGTTCTAACTAGTAATGGTGCACCAGGCAGAGAGTGCGCCATTACTGTAATTTTTTTCTTATTCTTTTTTTTTTGCAAAACTACTAATGGCGCACCGTCTCACAGTGCGCCATTACTAGTTTAAACTAGTAATGGTGCACTATTACATGGTGCGCCATTAGTATATATATTTATATTTTTTACTTTTCTGCAAAACTTCTAATGGCGTACTTATGGCGCACTAGGGGGAGGTTCGCCATTGCTAACCCTCCCCCACTCCACCTATTCCCCTCGCACTGTGGCCTCCCTCCCTCCCTCGCCAGATCCCGCACTCGACCCCAACCCTACGCCGCCGCCCCCTTGCTCCGCGCCCTTCGTCTGCCACGCCTGCACGCCGTCGGCGACGCCGCCGCCACTGTGGTCTTGCGCTGCCCCTGCCGCCGCTGCCGGCCCTCCGCCGCGGCGCGCCCAGCCGACCGAACCCTCCGCGGTCCCCGCCTCCCCTAGCTCGGCCACCGCGCGTCACCGCGGCCACCGACCACCCCGTGCTCCGTCGTCGTGCCTAGGAGCTACGCCAAGCTCTACTACGCCGTCTTGGAGGATTCGTTCGAGCTCCACCTCAACTCCGGTCTTCGCTCCACCTCAACTCCAGCCCTACCCCAGCGCGGCTTGGATCACCGACTCCTCCTGCTTCCCCCAGTACACCGCCTCCCTCAAGTGTACATGCATCCTTCCCCCAGTACTCCTCTTCTGCGATTGGAAATGCTTTGCGTTATGAGCCTGCTAGGGATCCTGCAGTAGAATCATGCTTGATTTTCAGTATGGCCTTTAGTTTTGTAGGATTCATTTTACCATGGCTTAACTGCTGAAGAATCTGCAAGTGCTCACAACTACAACTTTGATCTTCAAGCACTGTTAGTACGACATGAACTGGACTTCTTGTGCCAAAATCTTTGAACTGCGTATTTTTATATTAAAAAATGTTTGGTTCTGTTCTAGAGGAAAATGATCTAGTGGTAGTAGTAGTAGTTCTGAGCATTTGGTTGTTTGTCTATTAAAAAAAGTTCAACTAAAAAGAAGTGCAAGCCACTTTGGTGCTGAAATGTGACATTGCCATGGCTGATTGTTCTGAATGGTTCACCCACAACCAATGGGCATGTTTAAATGCAATGCAAGTGCAAATTTTAAACTTTAAAGGAACTGCACTTTTTTGCAAGAGAGAGATAGCACAAGAGAGAGATAGCACCTTTTTTACATGTCTCATTGTAGTTGCTTGAAATTTTAATACAATTAGCCTGAAATAACAGGTAAGTTGTCCCCTATGGGTTTACTCTTTTCGCAAACAGCACGATCCATGGCTCATACATGCATGAACTATTTTTTATGGCTATATACTTGAAGTCTTGAAGTACATATGTCGTAGTTTCTTTTTCAAGTTCTTACAGGAAATTGTGTCTTTTTCCCAACTGCTTATCTATGTGTGAAAGGAGCTAAACTAAGTTTTTACAAGTATCCCTAGTCATTTAGGGTCTGTTTGGATAGTGTCCACACTGAATCGTGTCTGGCTTGGAGCCTCCCTAAACTGTGCCTGGACAGTGTTTGGTTGCTGTCCAGGCACTGTTTCCATGCCTCGTTAAGCGGAGAGAGGTGTGCAAGTTTTGTCACCTGTTTTTTGTTACATATACTTCGGGTGCTATTGGGGGCTTCCTGCTCAATGATTTTGCAGGTACCCCGAGAGGCCCTTGAGTTTGCCGGAATGTCGACTAACTTCCGTTCCGGCAAATTCGGGTACTCCATATGTCCTATTTTCAGCAAAGGTCATGCTGAAATTTTCCGTGAATTTTAGCATGACTTTGCTAAAAATAGGGCATATGGGGTACTTACGACTAATGCATAGGCCAGGGTATCTTAGTACTTAATCTGTAGATTTCCAAAATTGTTCCTTGGCAATTATTGGAAACTAACTGTATTCCTCTATCTGAGATATTTTGTTTACATGCAATATATATCCAATCAGTGGGACAAAAAGCCACGAGAAAGTAGAGATGGACATGTAAGATGCAATCTACTAATGCTTCATTATCACCCTGTTATGCTCAGCTCAACACTCCCAGTCAAGATTGGTGATAGATAGATATCATTCCCATCTTTTGTTACAAGCTAAATTATGTTCCTTGACTCCAAAACCCTTAGTTAGACCATCTGCTACTTGATTAAGTACTAATATACCCCAGCCCTAAATGATGAAAGCTTAGGCTTTTAGGGTGCCTTAGCGTCGACAAACCCTAAATGATTAAACCTTGGCTTTTAGGGTGCCTCGGTGTCGATAAAAACCTAAATGATGAAAGCTTAGGCTTTTAGGGTGCCTCGACGTCGACCTAGGTGGCAATAGAGCCAAGTGATTAGTGCCAAGTGATTAGGCCCAACCTAGGGTGCCTCGGCATCGATAAACCCTAAATGATGAAAACTTAACTTGGCTGCCCCGGATGCCTTGGTTTCGATGAGAACCTAAATGATGTACGCTTAGGCTTTTAGGGTGCCTCGGCGTCGACAAACCCTAAATGATGAAAGCTTAGGCTTTTAGGGTGCCTCGGTGTCGACAAACCCTAAATGATGAGACCATGATCTTGTTCCTAGACAATAACCAACTTTTTGACCAAACTTTTTTCCTATTTAGAGCGAAACATGGCCCACAACGATGAGGCCGGTGGTTCGAGCGGCAAGCAATTCTGGGAGCTGTCCCAGGATATGTCGTCATCATCATCGGACGATGAAAGTCTCCCGGCGGAGTGCGACTGGTGCCACGACGATCGAGGTCTGTGCGACATGCCTCACCTGGATGATGATCGGCGCTTCAGCATTAAGCTCGAGGAGACCTTCGAAGTTGAAACGGTACACAACGACGACAAGTGTTATTTTCATAATTAAGCATGACTTCAACTATTTCAACATGTAATTTTCATCTTTTACAATTCGAGTATAGCTTATCCCATGCCATGCAAGACGCTATGTCTTGGAGAGGATGGATTTTGAAGACCATGAAATTTCTGAAACAAAGAAAATTCACCTAAGGACTCATCACGATGTGGACTTTGAAGTAAATCTATATAATTCTGAGAGCGTAACCCATTTTGGTTGCAAAAATTGGGAAGCATTTTGCAAGATGTATGGTTTTGATGAGGGTATGCTTATCACCATGGATCTTGGTAATCCTGACATCAACCAAGACAATATGGACATTTGGGTCCTTGTTGATACGCCTCCAGTTCTACCGCTATGTGAGTTTCTCAAACATAGTTATTAGCTAATTTATATTGTTTATTTCAAAATAGTTGACAGCTTATTTCCATTGACAGCTTATTTTTATTGTTCAAAGAATGTGCGGGAGATGGTAGACAAAACCCACTACACCGATGGCTCCGAATTAACAACTTACAAGGAGAAAAATCATTTGGTCGGATTTTGTACTAACATTGAGAATTACAATATCTACAATCAAACTCCTGAACATTATGGTAAATACGTGCCACTAGTGCATGTGTTCAACTACGGTAACTACCATGGAGATACCCTGGTAAGATTTTTACTATTACGACATCCGTGCATCTTTTGCATACTTCTAAAACTAGTACATCATTGCTAACTATGAAGTTATTACTATGTTTTTCAACAGATAATCCCAGAGAATTGTGTGCCTCATATGATGTATCTGAAAGGTAGTGTTAATGTTTTGAACATACAGCCAGGTCGTCCTACGAATCTCAACTGTCCATACGAGATTTCTAAAAGAAGTGGAGACATGAAAATCAAAGGATGGAAAAAATGTATGGACAGTCGTAAGGAGCTTCTTGGAAGCAAAAGGAAGCGAAGCGCAAGAATTGGAGACAGGATGTTCTCCATTCTCCATAATGGAGAGTCAGGGTCTATATTGTTTTATGCTATTTTAGCTTAAATAGGGTATTTAGGTCCTGCCTAATACTGATGATCATGTGCTAAGAACAATTAAGTAGGGTTGGTTCGAAGACTATCAAGATGATGATTGTATGACTTGTTATGAATACCGAGTAGAAGTTGTATGATGATGATTAGTAGGACTTGTTAGGATTAGTATTACTTCCGACAAACTCGATACTCACGGTCTTGAGACTTGTAATGTTTTATCTTTGTTCGGTCTTTTTGAATTCGGAGACTAATATGATGAATTGTATTCAGAGACTAATCTTCTATTGTATTCGATGAATCTGATGTTGTTGTGTGCTGCTGTCTATATTCTGTCTAATAATATATTTTATATTCTGTCTAATAATATATTTTGTAACCCGCGCAAAAATCAGAAAAGGAAAAAAACCAAATATTCATACAATGGTGCATCACCACCAGGTGCGCCATTGGTATGCCAAAGGATACTAATGGCGCATCAACAGAGAATGCGCCATTAGTATGACAAAGCCATGCTTACGTATGGCCCCCCAGGAGGCACACTAATGGCGCATGCTGTTACATACTAATGGCGCACTAGTTGGTGCGCCATTAGTATACCAGATACTAATGGCGCACCTGTGGTGCACCATTAGTAAGATATACTAGTGGTGTGCTACTAATGGCGCACTGGTAATGCGCCATTAGTAGGCAAAACCAGTGCGCCATTAGTAGGCCTTTTCCTAGTAGTGAAGTAGCCTACACGCGGTGTTGTATTCCGTCAAGACCTTGTTTATCTCACAGACATGCTTTAATCTGGATGAGATTGTTGACTTGCTGTGATGCTTTCAATGCTTGCAAAACTTGTTTATCGAGGTGATGATTTCACACACGTTGAAAGCCCATGCAAAAAATGCATAATATACTGGCACTAACTCTTAACTTTGCTCTTCCCGTGAGTTTAGGGAGGAGGATGGGATCAAAGAGGTATAACAAATGAATGGCGCCAAAAGCAGCGGGTGTTTCTCAATAATCACGACATTTGTTTGAGGACATTAACGCTGAAAGACTATGATGTCACAGATGCAAACACTAAATTTGTGACATTCTTTATTCTCAATGCTAGGATGCTACTGACCATCAGGCTTAAGTTTGGCCTGCGCAGAGATTTCACTCATGAATTTTACAAACGGCAAGAAGAGGTACTGCAGATGGACAAAAGGGCTTCTAATTGCACAGAGCTTAAATTAACAACAACTTGCGAGCACATGCACATGGACTTAAAAAACACAGGTGTTGAATATCTGGATTTGCCAGATCCATTCAACTATGGATGCTGAAAAATAGGTCTGAAGAGATGTACATGCTATATTGAATGAGTGCATTGTGTAAACATGGTCAAGCAATTATGTACATGTTTTCTGTTTTCAATATCGATCATATGTTTCTAGACCCTATGATAAAAGAAATCAGCTCACACATATGCTCAAAAATCAAACTAGTATCCTCTTGTTTATCTGGGTTGCTTGGCATGAAATTCTTTCTTTTAAAAGCAACATGCGTCCACTGCAAACCTGCAACCGCTTCAACCGCGCCTCTCCGAAGGACGTCTCGTGCACCCCACGGGAAACGAACGTGCATCAAGAGGTTGTGAAAATTATACGTCCGTGTGAACACGTCTCTGAAAACATTTGGAATGTTGTGATAATGACTTAAGGTCAGCAACGAACCTCCAATCACTTTTTAGATGCTGGGTTTCCATTTCTCATTATCATATTGAACAAAATTGATGCATCCAAAGAATTCGTCAAAGCGAAAGATTACGTGCCCCTTTTAATTACAGACATCGTGTCCCTCCGAGAGACCGTGTCAGAAATGAACATTTCGGAAAATAGTAGCACGGTCTTTTACGTCATTTAAACATACACCAGTGCCTCTCTTACTGAACAAGTAACTTAAAGTGTTACGAAAACTGAGGCACTTCACTGCATTTTCTCCTTGGAAAACCGTGCGCACCATGGCTTCACTCCACTGTCGCTCGGAGTGGCCATGTCATGCGAAAACAACTAGGAGAACACAACTAGGAATGGCCGTGTCATGCGAAAACAACTAGGAGAACATGACTAGTAATGGCTGTGTCATGCGAAAACAACTAGGAGAACATGACTAGTAATGGCCGTGTCATGCGAAATCAACTAGGAGAACACAACTAGGAATGGACATGTCATGCGAAAACAACTATGAGAACACAAAAGACGCTTGTGCGTCATCCACACGTACATTTAGAACACAGAGGCCTTTCCATGCGTCTCATTCTTATCCTTACAGGACGATGCGCACCGTGGCATCATGTCCCTGTCTCTCAGAGAGACCGTACTAGGGAAAAATACTTCAGAAAACAGAAGCATGGTCGTGTGTCATGGACGTGCACAACCTGTCTCAGTGAACGCCCCACTGAGAAAATTTCAAAAACAGAAACAAAATTGTGCCTTATATGCGTGTAAGTCTGTGCGTGTTGGGGTCGTCCGTGCGTGCCTCTATGCTCCTATAATAAGCCTATAGCCCCATGCCAGTGAGCAGGCGCATATTATAACTGTCTGCTCTGCTTTGTGCCAACCCAGACTGCCCCCTCCCACTCACCCGCTGTAGCGTTCATCGTCTCTTATCTCTCGATTCTCCCTCTAGATTCAGGGTTAGTCCATTTTTCTTAATTTCTATGTGAATTTTTCGCTACGATCAGTTTTCCTCTCTGTTGGTTTCGTCTCTCCGTGATTGAAAGCAACGCATCTGCGCTGTTATGCTAGGAATTGCCTGGGAATTTGTTGTGATCTAGACCAAATCAACGCATTACATGGGCGAACCTGTACAGGACATGTGCCTCTTAAGGGCAGAGTTGATTTGAAGTCGGCGTTTGTGCTTGAGAACGCTACGAGCTGCAGCGACCTGCGGCGTCCAAGTCACAGGTGAGCGATGAACTTTGTCGAGGGAGGTTGGTAGTTTAAATTGAAACCCGTTAGGTCTTGCAAACAATAGCGGTGGCCAGAAGTCCAAGCGAGTGGCCAGACGTTGAGCTCTATTGCTTAACCGGCCACAGGGTGCTAGAGGTCGGCGTTTGGGGTGCTGTTGACTGGGAGTCGGGGTCTGTGCTTGAAGATAGTGTTTGGGCTACTGTACGCTGGAGGCAAGGTTAACGTTGATAGATCACCCGTTTGAAATACCACCTAGCCACACATGTTCCGGTGGTTGGCGTCGGCGACGGTGGCGTTTGGTCGTTGTTGCTGGGTGCAGCTCCGACCAATTTACATATAATTTTAATGTTACAAACACTCCTTTGAGATGCCTGATGATAGACTATTGTTTCTCCTTTTTGCCTGTCTTGTCTTGAAATATACATTTACTAAAGCTGCTTTTAAAACCAAGCAGCAGAAATCCTTTTTAGGAAATTGCTTGTGAACGACTATTTATGTAGAAATGCCGGTTTAGCCGAATAGTTTTTCAAGATAATGAAATTTTCCTTGTGTTGAGAATTTCATATAAATGTTTTTTTGCAACGTATTACAGGGGAAACCATGTGCTGTTATATATGTACCAACTTCGGTTGCTCCGGACTGGAGTCCGGCGTTCTTCACAGCGCGATAACAGTGCATCTTCCTCGATGCTTCAAGACATGCCTGGTAAGGAGAAATGTCTGCCACCCCATTCTGCCCACAGTTACTACCAACTAGTGTATCTTTCTAATGAAGGAAATGAAAGTTTCTACCATATTCTTTGAATGGACTGCCTACATTTAAGCATTTAATGATATCTTTTCAATTTTTGATGTACCTTGTTTTATCAAATAGCAACCTGTTGAAAACAATTGGTACATATATATATGATAAGCGTTATCTGTCTTGGTTATACATGCCTGGTAAGATTTTTTTCCTGTGCAGTATGTGCCATGCTACTGCAGGCAGCAAGTCACTTCTTCAATCTATCGGTGGAAAGAGGAAGCATTTCAAGAAGAAGGAAAACAAAGAAATCTAGTACTGATCACCAACGAGGATCTGTCATATGATATCTACATCGCCGATGAACCTAACCGGTCTAAAATTCATGGACCTGGCTAGGAAAAGTTAATTAGTGACTACGATCTTCATTATCGAGATCTAATCATCATAAACTTGGATACTGGGAGTCTGTCCATTGAGATAGATCTGAGACTCAGTGATTCCCGAGGAGGTCACAGGCCCCTCCCCAAACCATCACTAGATAAGTGCACAAACTTCCATCCTGTTTTATCAACGTAATTTGGTACTCCTACCCCTGTCCACTAAATTAATGACATACTTACAGTCAAAGTTATTTTGAAAACATTTTATGCAATTCTGTTTATTATCATCCCAACTTGATCACATGCATTGAATTTAACCATTCATTTTAAACTTAAATACCGAGTTCATCTGTTTAAACAAATTTGTTTGAAAATGAGTTATTTTGTTCCATGCAGCTATTGATTTTCTAAATGACTCGGAGAGGGAGTACATTGGGAAAACAGTGTTCGGTCAAGGCGTTAACCTCTCATACAGACAGTTAGGACAGATGATATACCATGTGTTTGAGTCTGACGACTTCCCCACCATACCCTTTGTGCAGCGTCTAAACGTCACCAATGTCATAAATGGTCGTCTGGTTAGTCATTTAATATTTGTTTTGATCCACTGCCATGGTTTTGTTTGGTATTTTCGATGTTTTATGTCCTTGTACATTGATTTTAGCTACTAATATCGGTACAATCTGCAGAGAATCCCGTCTGCCGTTGTGAGGCTTCTAAAGATGAACCTGGGATATCTACCTCAAAACGGTGGTATCAGCCTAACAGAGATGTATGATGCAATAGACATGAGCACAACGTACTCCATACGAGCTGACCATAGAATGGAGGTGACCGGTTTTTCAGATTTTGCCCGGGAAGCTCAGCTAAAGGTTGGTTCAATTGTCCTTGTCACAATTGAAAAGCGGTGGCCAACATTGGGAAACTTGAAGATGCTGCGGATGATAATCAACGACCTTTCCTGATAGAGCGTTGCCGGTGGCTATACTTCCTAGTTCAGTAATTTATGTCTGTTTTTTGAACAGCCTGTACACATCAGTTTTGTTATTTAGTTATGTCATGGTATGTAACTAAGCATATAATTACGTCCAAGAGGACGGTGGTGAAAATTCCCTATCAAAGAAGGTGAAACACTTACGTGGGTTAGTTTATTTATCTCTAATAATAATAAAGGGATTCGCTGAATAATAATGGAGGATGAATGGTTGTGGTGAAGTATGTTTCAGAATAGTTTAGTGACGTTGCTAGCTCCGCACGTCAGTAGTATACATATTTTTCACTATGGTGCTCTGCAGAATAGCGTCATGCCAAGTAGTTTGTTGCGATGAGCTCAAGCATACACCTCTGTCAACCGCACATCACTTCTCCTAAAAACCTAGCGCCTTCCCATATGCCTCAGTCACCTTGAACATCCATGCCTCACGTAGCATCGTTCCTTTGCCTCTAGCTATGCTACTCGCTGTATAAGTGTGTTTCGCAGCTGCATGCGTATGCCCCTCGTTTCTTCTCGTTGTTTCTGCCCATCTCGTACTTGCAACTATTTTAGACATCACCGTGCCTATTGAGTCGACACATTCATGACTCTCACGTCCGTGCCTCTGCAAGAATAACGACGGTGCTTGTAAGAGTGCAACATTACAGATGATACATTCAGGACACATTAGGGACCACCTTGCCACTATTTCAGACATGACCGTGCGTGTTCCATCGTCACATTCATGCCTCTCAAAGTTAATTGAAAAACATTCTGGAAAAACAGTAAACGGACGCCTATTGTCAATCCTCACGTCACGTACATTCCACGTATTCGACATTCATTCTTTCATCACAAGAGTAATTGCCGTGCCTCTGCCACAGAACATATAAGGGTAAAACGATTATTCCTACACTTGTAAAACCCGGAATGCCCTGGATAAATGTCGAATCACACCTTGCGGCAAAACCATGGAGGCCGGTGCTTCTCAGGAACACATATGTGGCTTCTTGTGCATGTAGTTGAGTGCACGGCTTTTTGTTCGTGTCCGTGCCTCATGTCGCAGCATAGCACGAATTGACGTCCATGAACCACGTTACTTCATTTCCGTGCCTGACGTAGCATCATATCTATGCCTCTACTTGCACCTCTTGTTGTATAAGTGCTTCTTGCAGCTGCATATCCACACCTGTCGTTGCTTCTGGTTCTTTCTGTCAATCTCGTAGCGTCAGCTGCAACAGTACCTCTGAAGAAACACAGCACTGCTCCTACCAGCGAATGTATCACTGAAAACAGTTGTCACTCCCAATGAATGTACCATGCCCGTGTGTCTGATAGTTAAACCACCCACTTCAAGCATGCTTCTCTTGGTCAGAGACTTGTGCCTCTACATACTGCCCCTGCATGCCTCACGAGATAAATTGTAAAAGTTAACATTTCACAGCAAACTATGCAAGACAACGAGCATCTCCCTGACTTGCTGGAGATACGATGGTTGCTAAAAACATAACTGCTGATTTTATTTTTAATTTTTATAAAGAAAAACCACGATAAAAAACTCAGGATGTGCACAACCGCACCACCAGGGAGATGAAACCACGCATAACCGCATCGACAGTGAGATCGTGCACTCCTTTGCCGCTTCCCCGCCCTTAAATTTAGACTTCCTCCGCGGCCTTCTTACACACAAACAACAGAAATCGGCATTGCGCTCCCACTCATTGTTCCCCACAAAAAACCAGGTTGCAGAAGGACCAACTGCTCCAGGCCATGGGATTCATCAAGGAATTGAAGGAGGTGCAGGCCCATGGCAACACCAAGTTGCATGTGATCCACACCAACGACTTACACAAGGCGGCGACCACCATCGAGCAGTATGAGCGACACCTCGAATTCGAGCACCACAAGATCGTCGGAGTTGATGTGGAGTACACCAACGACGTTGGCGAAGATCAGAAACCAGCCCTTGTCCAGCTATCTGTCGGCAAGGATCATCCGGTGTTGCTCTTCCAACTGAGCGCCACCGACAAGAACTACACCAGGTTCGACAACTTCGTCGCCGACCCCAGATACACATTTGCTGGCTTCTCCATCGACGGCGACATAGAGATGCTCGTGCGCGTCTGACTAGAGATCGCCCACTTTGTTGACATCCAGAAGGAATGGAGGGTGCCTATAGCTACCAAGCGTCTGGACTCCCTTGGGGATGTCTCAGGCATCATTATCCACGACTACTACAACAGCATGAAGAAGAAGCTCACCAACGTAGAGCACCAGCGCTGGGTGCGCATGCCCCTGTCCATGAGGCACATCGAGTACGCGGCAAAAGATGCTTACGCTGCGTACGAGATATGGAGCTGTCTCACCATCATCCAGGAAGGCCTCCGCCGGGATAAACTCGAGAAGGAGCAGACCAGGAAGCGCGGAAGGTGCTGGGGCGACTACGACTACTGAAGCAGGTGGTCCCGGCTAAGAAAAGCAACTAGAAGATTGCTCATGCCATTCTAGATTTCCTGTTAGATTTGCTTTCTCTCAAGACTGCCGTTTGCTTGTTCTAAATTTAGATTTGCTTGTGTCGCAGTTAACCTTGTAGTTTGCTTACAGTTTCCATATCTACTGAACAAGTTTATTTCCAGTGCAATGTTGCAGTTTTCTATTATTAGAATATATTGGCGTGAATTGAAAAATATAAACACAGTACAGATAACCTTGTAATTTTGCTTCCAATTTACATATCTTCTGAACAAGTTTATTTCCAGTGTAATGTTGCAGTTTTCTATTATTAGAATATATTGGCGTGAACTGAAAAATATAAACACAGTATAGATAACCTTGTAATTTTGCTTCCAATTTACGTATCTTCTGAACAAGTTTATTTCTAGTGTAATGTTGCAGTTTTCTATTATTAGAATATATTGGCGTGAACTGAAAAATATAAACACAGTACAGATACTATACGATTAGCGTAACGCACAGAGCAGGTACACATAGCAATCCACAAAAATGACGAGCATAGAATGCACTAGTACCTTTGTGGGTGCAGCGTCGAAATGCAAGGACAACAATTACAGAATGCTCCTAAAAGTAGTGCACAATGTTCTAACAAACCAGTGCACACACAAATATTAAAAATCGTTCGGATGGAACACTTTGGAAAAACATTTTTAATACAGAGGTAGGTAGGTGTTTATTCTCCTTGGAAAACACTGCTTACGCCCATGACCCTCAGATAAGAACACTGCAGAGACACGGTTGTCCATCAATAACGCCAACTAGCTACTTAAAAAACCCACGAAGGCTCTTCGGTGCCTCCACTCCTGTGGAGACCGCATGTTACGTCGACCCGCAGGCACTAAACATGACGTTACCGAAAACGCAGAGGCAGAAGCGTGCCTTACGGCCAGCTTCCGACGTATCGGGTCTATGAAGATTTACTTCCTTCTTAACATTGGAGGTGACTATCGCAAAGGCATAGGCTCCATCATTCACCTCCGTGCCTCGGCAAGAACGACGACCATGCTTGTAACTGTAAAGCGTATAGGACACCTTAGGGACGACCTTGCGCATGTACTTCAGTGCACAGCTATTTGTTTGTGCCCGTGCCTCACATAGCACCATAGCACGAATAGACGTCCGTGCAATCACATAGCTTCAACTCCGTGCATCACGTAGCATCGTATATGTGTCTCTTGTTTCGCCTCTAGCTGTATGAGTGCTTCTTGCAGCTGCATGACGATGCCTCTGGTTGCTTCTCGTTCTTTCCGACAATCTTGTAGCGTCAACTGCAACACGGACACAGAACAGTTCCTCTGAAGAAACACAACACTGCTCCTACCAGCGATTCTATCACTGAAAACAATTGCCACTCCCAATAAATGTACCACGCCCCTGTGTCTGAGAGTTAAAGCTGCCATTGGAAGCATGCTTCTCTTGGTCAGAGACTTGTGCCTCTACAATACATACTACCCCTACATGCCTCACGAGATTGTAAAAGTTAAGATTTGACAGCAAACTACGAAAGAAAACGATCATCTCCATGACTTGTTGGAGATATGACATTTTTAAAAATACAACTGCTGATTTTATTTTTATTTTTTATAAAGAAAACCCACGATCCAGGACCCACGACGTGCACAACCACCCTTAAATTTAGACTCCCACAGCGGCCTTCTCACACACAAAGAACAGAAATCGCCATTGCTCTCCCACTCATTGTTCCCCACGAAAAATCAGATTGCAGGAGGACCAACTGCTCCAAGCGTTGGGATTCATGAGGGAATTCATGGAGGTGCAGGCCCACGGCAACACAAAGTTGCACGTGATCCACACCAACGACTTGCACAAGGCGGCGACCACCATTGAGCAGTTCGAGCGACACCTCCAGTTCGAGCGCCACAAGATCGTCGGAGTTGATGTGAAGTACACCAACGACCATGGCGAAGATCAGAAACCCGCCCTAGCCCAGCTCTCCATCGGCAAGGATCATCCGGTGCTACTCTCCCAACTGAGCGCGGCCGACAAGAACTGCACCATGTTCGACAACTTCCTCGCGGACCCCAGGTACATGTTTGTTGGCTTCTCCATCGACGGCGACATAGAGATGCTCGGCCGCATCGGACTGGAGATCGCCCACTACGTCGACATCCAGAAGGAATGTAAGGTGCCTACAGCTACCAAGCCTCTGGACTCCCTTGGGGACGTCTCAGGCATCCTTGTCCACGACGTAGAGCTCACTAACACAGAGCACTAGCGCTGGGCGTGCATGCACCTGTCCATGAGGCACAATGAGTACGCGGCAAAGGACGCTTACGCTGCGTACGAGATATGGAGCTGCCTCAGCATCATCCAGGAAGGGCTTCGCCGGGAAAAACTCGACAAGGAGCAGACCAGAAAGCGCACTAGGTCCTGTGGCGACTATGACTACTGAAGCAGATGGTCCCGGCAAACAAAATTATCTAGAACATTCTAGATTTCTCATTAGATTTGCTTTCGCTCAAGACTGCCTTTTGCTTGTTATAAATTTAGGTTTGCTTGTGTCACAGTTAACCTTGTAGTTTGCTTGCAGTTTACATGTTTTTTGCACAAGTTTATTTCCAGTGCACCACAATAGGCACTTATGTGCCTATGTTCCTCTGATACCAAGGGGACCATGCGTAACTTGGCTTCACGTCACTTTACGCAACATTCTAGACGTCAACCAAAAGATTCACCTTCTTTCTGATATGTTCATTAATGAGGCCTAATGCCTTCGAAAACACATGGAGCTCATAGTCCATGCTCCCCACAATGAAAATGTGTCACTGAAAGCTTCTTTAAAACAGAGGCACACCTTCACGTCCTTGCATAACGATCATTTTCGCGTCCGTACCTCCCTTGAAATCACGTCTCCGTGCCTCCAGTTAGTTACGTGCATGCCTCTACGTCGGGTAACACCGTACCTCTCTCGGGCGTAACATGTTAAGAAAGTTGCTGAGAACAAAAACATCAGCAAACCGAGCATTACATCCACCCCACTGGCACTAAACGTGACGTCAATGAAAACGCAGAGGCAGGAGCGTGCCTTACAGCCAGCTTCCGACGTATCGCAGACGTGAAGATTTGCTTCCTCCTTAATATAGGACGTGACTATCGCAGACGCAAATGCTCCATCCTTCACCTCCATGCCTCAACAAGAACGACGATCGTTCTTATAACAGTAAAGTGTATAGATGATACTTTAAGGAGACATTAGGGACCACCTTGCACCTATTTCATACGTGACTGTGCCCGTTCAGTCGTCACATTCATGCCTCTCACAAAAGTAATTGCCATGCCTCTGCCACACAACATATAAAACCATATGCAAGATATAAAGTAACAATTCTTTCTACACTTATAAAACCCCGAATGTCCTAGATAAATGTCGAATCCCATCTTGCGGTAAAACCATGCAAGACGGTGCTTCTCAGAAGCACATCTGTGGCTTTTTTGTGCATGTTGTTGAGTGCCTCTCTAGAATCTAACAATGTTAAAACCATAATCAAATCTAACCACACTGAAATCTCTAGAATCAAATATGTGCCCTAGTTGAGACGTTTATTTTTTACTTGAAACTGCAATCTATAATAAAACAATACAGTGTAATAAAACATACGCCTTCCGACCCAAATATGGTACTTAAAACTGCAATTTGTAATAAAACATACACCTTCCATCACAAATTAATTCGCTCAACGTTGTACTAACTAGTACAACGTGAATTGTACTGCAAAGTTGACACATTTATTTTGGACGGCGTAGTACTACTACTTAGGAACAAAACACGATTGTTTGACATGGAAACGAAACTGTCTCCGTTCTGACAACGACGATTGCTTCACATTGTTCAACCTTTACAGACACAGAAAACATGAAAAGCATAAAAAGCATGGAAAAGCAAACATCTACCAACAAAACTACACTACTGCCCGTCATCGGAGATGTCCACTATCTCCATTCTGACATCGACGTCGTTGGCCTCCGCCTCCTGCTCCGCATCCAGCTCGTCGAAGAGCACATCGGTCTTCGCCTACTCTTCCCGGAGGAATCGCCGGTTGGACTCCACATACGCCTCATCTTGGATGGACTCCAGGATAGCGGTCTGCTCCGCCGTCAAGGCCGATTCACCGAGATAGAACTCTGCCTCGTCTTCCTCGTCACCGTACTCCTCGTCGTCCTCGTCTTCCTCGTCACCAGCCTCCTCGCCGTCCTCGTCCACGCCTTCCTCGACGTCCTCGTCATCCTCGTCCACGCCTTCCTCGTCGTCCTCGTCACACCTTCCTCATCGTCCTCCTCATCCTCGTCCATGCCCTTCCTGGTCGTCCTCGTCATCCTCGTCCACGCCTTCCATGTCGTCTTCCTCATCCTTGTCACCCCCTCCTCTTCCTCCATCACATCTCCCCCAACTGGATCAACTCCCTGCATGAGCTCTGACGGATCCCCCTCCACTTACTCCACCTCCCCAATCTCCTCCGGCCCCAGCGAGTCCGGAGACATGCCCGCTGCGACCCGAGCGGCGCGCCTCGAACGGATGTCCTCCTGCAACTGAAAGCGATGCTCGGGAGTAAGCATCGCATAAGTAGTTATCTTGTGCCGAACCATGGCGGGGAACGTCACAAACAAAAAGAGGAAGATGGGTGATTTCCTATGATTGTCGGCGAAAGACGGAGAAGCATGATGATGTCTAGTGGTGGCGGACGCCGCTCGGCTTAAATAACATCTTCTTGACCTCGGGCGACGGAACGGTGACACGCGGCGTTCACTTCACCGATGGATGAGATGGTCGTCGGTCCTTTTAGATTCCGCAGCGCCGACATGTGGCGTTCACTCTATTAAATACCTCCACCTCCTTCAGAACGGCGTCACCGGAAGAAACGCACGTCGGACCCTTGGGTTTTCGGAGCGGCGTTCACACCGAATACGAGGGGACGCCACGAATGTGACCCCGTGTAACGGATATAGTTGTGTCTTTCAGTGCGACCGATTCAACAGAATCATTTGGAACACCAAGACAAACTAACGTCACTCTACACAATGCGATGCCGTGCCTTCCTGGGACCCATAGCCGTGCGAAGAATATACCACACCAGCATCTCCCGAATAGGCCATTCCCTGC
Organism: Triticum dicoccoides; assembly: GCF_002162155.2. Lineage (NCBI taxonomy): Eukaryota > Viridiplantae > Streptophyta > Magnoliopsida > Poales > Poaceae > Triticum > Triticum dicoccoides. Next base: position 605,753,892 of record NC_041390.1, on the reverse strand, counting down.
TTCACAGAGTAAACAGTGGGTATTCACAACTGAATCAATTCCGCTGGGTCTCCCCAATTAAAGAACCTTTGTGCGCTGAACGGTGGTGCCTCTCCGTCTGATCGAGTCGAAGGAATCATAAGGAACACAAACACACGGGAGCGTGACTCTATATTATAGGGCAGCATGCCTTTTAGTGCTTTATGCCCGTGCCTGTGACCCTTAACACTGCCACGAATGTCCACGCCATCATCAGTGCACAAGTCATGTCGATACCTGATACAGAACCGTAGCTGTAGTCACTTAACGCCCGTCCTCCTAATAAAATAAGCGCCACGAAACTTAACACAGAACCGTGGCTTTTAAAAACAAGGAAATTACGCTTTTAAACACCTCGACTCTCGAACCGGTCACTCGCAAAGTAAACATTTAGCATTAACACCTAAACCCATTTCGCTTTGTTTCAACAATAAACTTACAAAACGTGACTCTCCGACAGACCCAACCATGCCCTGATGGCATTCATGTCCGTGCCTCTTGTACTGAACTAGTCAACGGAATCATTTCGAACACAAATACAGGCGAACGAGACTCTACATAAAACCACACCATTTGGAACACCAAGACAAACTAACGTCACTCTACACAATAAAATGCCACGCCTTCCTGGGACCCATGTCCCTGCGAAGAATATACCACACTAGCATCTCTCAAATAGGCTATTCGGTGCCTCACAGAGAAAACAGTGGGTGTTCACATCTGTACCAATTCCGGTGGGTCTCCCCAATTAAAGAAAGAACCTGACGGTGCCTTTGTGCGCTGAACGCCCGTGCCTCTCCGTCTGATCAAGTCTTCGGAATGATTCGGAACTCAAACACACGGGAAAGTGACTCTATATTATATGGTAGCATGCCTTTTAGCGCTTCACGCCTGTGCCTGTGATCCTTAACACTGCCATGAACGTCCACGCCATCAACAGTGCACAAGTCATCATCCGCGGCTATATTCACTTCACGTCCGTGCTTCTAATAAACGAAGCGCGACGTAACTCAGTACAGAACCGTGGCTTTTAAAAACAAGGAACTTACGCTTTTAAACAACTCGACTCTCAAATCTCACAAAGCAAACAGCTAGCGTTAACATCTAAACCCATTCTGCTTTCTTTCCATGATAAACGTACAAACGTGACTATGCAAAAGACGAAACCATTCCCCTGTGGGATTCACCTGCGTATGTGCCTATTTTTTTCAACGAGTCGACAGAAACATTTCGAACACAAATATAGGCAAACATGACTATATAAAACCATTCCATGAATCTATGGGATGCAAGCCCGTGTCTGTGACCTGAAACACTGCAACACAGAAAAGCCACGAACGTACACGCCTTCAACAGTACACAAGTCATTACAAATACTAGGTTCACAACCGTGGATGCAGAAACTTCACGTCCCGTGCATCATAAGTAATGGCTGAAGGAAATATGCCCTAGAGGCAATAATAAAGTTATTATTTATTTCCTTATAATCATGATAAATGTTTATTATTCATGCTAGAATTGTATTAACCGGAAACATAATACATGTGTGAATACATAGACAAACAAAGTATCACTAGTATGCCTCTACTTGACTAGCTCGTTAATCAAAGATGGTTATGTTTCCTAACCATGAACAATGAGTTGTTATTTGATTAACGGGATCACATCATTAAGAGAATGATCTGATTGACATGACCCATTCCATTAGCTTAGCACCCGATCGTTTAGTATGTTGCTATTGCTTTCTTCATGACTTATACATGTTCCTATAACTATGAGATTATGCAACTCCCGTTTACCGGAGGAACACTTTGGGTACTACCAAACGTCACAACGTAACTGGGTGATTATAAAGGAGTACTACAGGTGTCTCCAAAGGTACATGTTGGGTTGGCGTATTTCGAGATTAGGTTTTGTCACTCCGATTGTTGGAGAGGTATCTCTGGGCCCTCTCGGTAATACACATCACTTAGGCCTTGCAAGCATTGCAACTAAATGAGTTAGTTGAGGGATGATGTATTGCAGAACGAGTAAAGAGACTTGCCGGTAACGAGATTGAACTAGGTATTGGAATACCGACGATCGAATCTCGGGCAAGTAACATACCGATGACAAAAGGGAACAACGTATGTTGTTATGCGGTCTGACCGATAAAGATCTTCGTAGAATATGTAGGAGCCAATATGGGCATCCAGGTCCCGCTATTGGTTATTGACCGGAGACGTGTCTCGGTCATGTCTACATTGTTCTCGAACCCGTAGGGTCCGCACGCTTAAGGTTGCGATGACAGTTATATTATGAGTTTATGCATTTTGATGTACAGAAGGTTGTTCGGAGTCTCGGATGTGATCACGGACATGAAGAGGAGTCTCGAAATGGTCGAGACATAAAGATTGATATATTGGAAGCCTATATTTGGACATCGGAAGTGTTCCGGGTGAAATCGGGATTTTACCGGAGTACCGGGAGGTTACCGGAACCCCCCGGGAACCATATGGGCCTTAATGGGCTTTAGTGGAAAGGAGAAAGGGGCAGCCCAAGGTGGCCGCGCGCCTCCCCCCACCCCTAGTCCTATTAGGACTAGGAGAGGTGGCCGGCCCCCCTCTCCCTCTTTCCCCCTCGGGGAATCCTAGTCCAACTAGGATTGGGGGGGGGGGAGTCCTACTCCCGGGAGGAGTAGGACTCCTCCTGCGCCCACCTCCTGGCCGGCGGCCCCCTCCCCCTTGGCTCCTTTATATATTGAGGCAGAGGCACCCCAGAAACAAGACAAGTTGATCCACGTGATCTATTCCTTAGCCGTGTGCGGTGCCCCAGCCGCCATAGTCCTCGATAATAATGTAGCGGAGTTTAGGCGAAGCCCTACTGCTGTAGTGCATCAAGATCGTCACCACGCCGTTGTGCTGATGGAACTCTTCCCCGACACTTTGCTGGATCGGAGTCCGGGGATCGTAATCGAGCTGAACGTGTGCACGAACTCGGAGGTGCCGTAGTTTCGGTGCTTGATCGGTTGGATCGTGAAGACGTACGACTACTTCCTCTACGTCGTGTCATCGCTTCCGCAGTCGGTCTACGTGGGTACGTAGACAAAACTCTCCCCTCTCGTTGCTATGCATCACATGATCTTGCGTGTGCGTAGGAAATTTTTTGAAATTACTACGAAACCCAATAGTGGCATCCGAGCCTAGGTTATTTATGTTGATGTTATATGCATGAGTAGAACACAAGTGAGTTGTGGGTGATATAAGTCATACTGCCTACCAGCATGTCATACTTTGGTTTGGCGGCATTGTTGGACAAGACGACCCGGACCAACATTACGCGTACGCTACGCGAGACCGGTTTCCCCGACGTGCTTTGCACATAGGTGGCTTGTGGGCGACTGTCTCTCCAACTTTAGTTGAACCAAGTATGGCTACGCCCGGTCCTTGCGAAGGTTAAAACGGAGTCTATTTGACAAACTATCGTTGTGGTTTTGATGCGTAGGTGAGATTGGTTCTTGCTTAAGCCCGTGGCAGCCACGTAAAACTTGCAACAACAAAGTAGAAGACGTCTAACTTGTTTTTGCAGGGCATGTTGTGATGTGATATGGTCAAGACATGATGCTGAATTTTATTGTATGAGATGATCATGTTTTGTAACCGAGTTATCAGCAACTGGCAGGAGCCTTATGGTTGTCGTTTTATTGTATGCAATGAAATCGCGATGTAATGCTTTACTTTATTACTAAGCGGTAGTGATAGTCGTGGAAGCACAAGCTTGGCGAGACGACTACGATGCTACGATGGAGATCAAGGTGTCACGCCGGTGACGATGGTGATCACGACGGTGCTTCGGAGACGGAGATCACAAGCACGAGATGATGATGGCCATATCATATCACTTATATTGATTGCATGTGATGTTTATCCTTTTATGCATCTTATCTTGCTTTGATTGACGGTAGCATTATAAGATGATCTCTCACTAAATTATCAAGAAGTGTTCTCCCTGAGTATGCACCGTTGCGAAAGTTCTTCGTGCTGAGACACCACGTGATGATCGGGTGTGATAGGTTCTACGTTCAAATACAACGGGTGCAAAATAGTAGATATGATATGGCCAAGCATATACAGATATGGCCTCGGAACACGGAGACCGAAAGGTCGAGCGTGAATCATATAGTAGATATGATCAACATAACGATGTTCACCATTGAAAACTACTCCATCTCACGTGATGATCGGTCATGGTTTAGTTGATTTGGATCACGTAATCACTTAGAGGATTAGAGGGATGTCTATCTAAGTGGGAGTTCTTTAATTAATTTGATTAACTGAACTTAAATTTATCATGAAACTTAGTACCTGATTAGTATCTTGCTTGTTTATGTTTGATTGTAGATAGATGGCTCGTGCTATTGTTCCATTGAATTTTAATGCGTTCCTTGAGAAAGCAAAGTTGAAAGATGATGGTAGCAATTACACGGACTGGGTCCGTAACTTGAGGATTATCCTCATTGCTGCACAGAAGAATTACGTCCTGGAAGCACCGCTGGGTGCCAGGCCTGCTGCAGGAGCAACGCCAGATGTTATGAACATCTGGCAGAGCAAAGTTGATGACTACTCGATAGTTCAGTGTGCCATGCTTTACGGCTTAGAGTCGGGACTTCAATGACGTTTTGAACATCATGGAGCATCTGAGATGTTCCAGGAGTTGAAGTTAATATTTCAAGCAAATGCCCGAATTGAGAGATATGATGTCTCCAATAAATTCTATAGCTGCAAGATGGAAGAGAACAGTTCTGTCAGTGAGCATATACTCAAAATGTCTGGGTATAATAATCACTTGATTCAATTGGGAGTTAATCTTCCAGATGATTGCGTCATTGACAGAATTCTTCATTCAGTGCCACCAAGCTACAAGAGCTTCGCGATGAACTATAATATGCAAGGGATGAACAAGACTATTCCCGAGCTCTTCGCGATGCTGTAAGCTGCGGAGGTAGAAATCAAGAAGGAGCATCAAGTGTTGATGGTCAACAAGACCACTAGTTTCAAGAAAAAGTGCAAAGGGAAGAAGAAGGGGAACTTCAAAAAGAACGACAAACAAGTTGCTACTCAAGAGAAGAAACCCAAACCTGGACCTAAGCCTGAAACTGAGTGCTTCTATTGCAAGCAGACTGGTCACTGGAAGCGGAACTGCCCCAAGTATTTGGCGGATAAGAAGGATGGCAAGGTGAACAAAGGTATATGTGATATACATGTTATTGATGTGTACCTTACTATTGCTCGCAGTAGCACCTGGGTATTTGATACTGGTTCTGTTGCTAATATTTGCAACTCGAAACAGGGACTACGGATCAAGCGAAGATTGGTTAAGGACGAGGTGACAATGCGCGTGGGAAACGGTTCCAAATTCGATGTGATTGCAGTCGTCACGCTACCTCTACATCTACCTTCGGGATTAGTATTAGATCTAAATAATTGTTATTTGGTGCCAGCGTTAAGCATGAACATTATATCTGGATCTTGTTTGATGCGAGACGATTATTCATTTAAATCAGAGAATAATGGTTGTTCTATTTATATGAGTAATATCTTTTATGGTCATGCACCCTTGAAGACTGGTCTATTCTTGTTGAATCTCGATAGTAGTAACACACATATTCATAATGTTGAAGCCAAAAGATACAGAGTTGATAATGATAGTGCAACTTGTTTGTGGCACTGCCGTTTAGGTCATATCGTTGTAAAGCGCATGAAGAAACTCCATTCTGGTGGACTTTTGGAACCACTTGATTATGAATCACTTGGTACTTGCGAACCGTGCCTCATGGGCAAGATGACCAAAACGCCGTTCTCCGGTACTATGGAGAGAGCAACAGATTTGTTGGAAATCATACATACATATGTATGTGGTCCGATGAATATTGAGGCTCGTGGCGGATATCGTTATTTTCTCACCTTCACAGATGATTTAAGCAGATATGGGTATATTTACTTAATGAAACATAAGTCTGAAACATTTGAAAAGTTCAAAGAATTTCAGAGTGAAGTTGAAAATCATCGTAACAAGAAAATAAAGTTTCTACGATCTGATCGTGGAGGAGAATATTTGAGTTACGAGTTTGGTGTACATTTGTAAAATTGTGGAATAGTTTCGCAACTCACGCCACCCGGAACACCTCAGCGTAATGGTGTGTCCGAACGTTGTAATCGTACTTTACTGGATATGGTGCGATCTATGATGTCTCTTACTGATTTACCGCTATCGTTTTGGGGATACGCTCTAGAGACGGCCGCATTCACGTTAAATAGGGCACCATCAAAATCCGTTGAGACGACGCCTTATGAACTGTGGTTTGGCAAGAAACCAAAGTTGTCATTTCTGAAAGTTTGGGGCTGCGATGCTTATGTGAAAAAGCTTCAACCTGATAAGCTCGAACCCAAATCGGAGAAATGTGTCTTCATAGGATATCCAAAGGAAACTATTGGATACACCTTCTATCATAGATTCGAAGGCAAGACTTTTGTTGCTAAATTCGGAAACTTTCTGGAGAAGGGGTTTCTCTCGAAATAAGTGAGTGGGAGGAAAGTAGAACTTGACGAGGTAATTGTACCTGCTCCCTTATTGTAAAGTAGTACATCACAGAAAATTGTTTCTATGACACCTACACCAGTTAGTGAGGAAGCTAATGATAATGATCATGAAACTTCAGATCAAGATACTACTGAACTTCGTAGATCAACCAGAGTAAGATCCGCACCAGAGTGGTACGGTAATCCTGTTCTGGAGGTCATGCTACTAGATCATGATGAACCTACGAACTATGAAGAAGCGATGGTGAGCCCAGATTCCGCAAAGTGGCTAGAAGCCATGAAATCTGAGATATGATCCATGTATGAGACTGGTGCAAGCCTCTCGGAGTTGGAATAAACGTTTTGATAGTGTGATCAAAGCATTTGGTTTTATACAAACTTTTGGAGAAGCCTGTATTTACAAGAAAGTGAGTGGGAGCTCTGTAGCATTTCTGATATTATATGTGGATGACATATTGTTAATTGGAAATGATATAGAATTCCTGGATAGCATAAAGGGATACTTGAATAAGAGTTTTTCAATGAAAGACCTCGGTGAAGCTGCTTACATATTAGGCATTAAGATCTATAGAGATAGATCAAGACGCTTAATTGGACTTTCACAAACAACATACCTTGACAAAATTTTGAAGAAGTTCAAAATGGATCAAGCAAAGAAAGGATTCTTGCCTGTGTTACAAGGTGTGAAATTGAGTAAGACTCAATGCCCGACCACTGCAGAAGATAGAGAGAATATGAAAGATGTTCCCTATGCATCAGTGATAGGATCTACCATGTATGCAATGCTGTGTACCAGACCTGATGTGTGCCTTGCTATAAGTCTACCAGGGAGGTACCAAAGTAATCCAGGAGTGGATCACTGGACAGCGGTCAAGAACATCCTGAAATACCTGAAAAGGACTAAGGATATGCTTCTCGTATATGGAGGTGACAAAGAGCTTATCGTAAAAGGTTACGTTGATGCAAGCTTTGACACTGATCCGGACGATTCTAAATCGCAAACTGGATACGTGTTTACATTAAACGGTGGAGCTGTCAGTTGGTGCAGTTCTAAACAAAGCGTTGTAGTGGGATCTACATGTGAAGCGGAGTACATAGCTGCTTCGGAAGCAGCAAATGAAGGAGTCTGGATGAAGGAGTTCATATCCGATCTAGGTGTCATACCTAGTGCATCGGGTCCAATGAAAATCTTTTGTGAAAATACTGGTGCAATTGCCTTGGCAAAGGAATCCAGATTTCACAAGAGAACCAAGCACATCAAGAGACGCTTCAATTCCATCCGGGATCTAGTCCAGGTGGGAGACATAGAGATTTGCAAGATACATACAGATCTGAATGTTGCAGACCCATTGACTAAGCCTATTCCACGAGAAAAACATGATCATCACCAAAGCTCCATGGGTGTTAGAATCATTACGGTGTAATCTAGATTATTGACTCTAGTGCAAGTGGGAGACTGAAGGAAATATGCCCTAGAGGCAATAATAAAGTTATTATTTATTTCCTTATAATCATGATAAATGTTTATTATTCATGCTAGAATTGTATTAACCGGAAACATAATACATGTGTGAATACATAGACAAACAAAGTGTCACTAGTATGCCTCTACTTGACTAGCTCGTTAATCAAAGATGGTTATGTTTCCTAACCATGAACAATGAGTTGTTATTTGATTAACGGGATCACATCATTAAGAGAATGATCTGATTGACATGACCCATTCCATTAGCTTAGCACCCGATCGTTTAGTATGTTGCTATTGCTTTCTTCATGACTTATACATGTTCCTATAACTATGAGATTATGCAACTCCCGTTTACCGTAGGAACACTTTGGGTACTACCAAACTTCACAAGTAACTGGGTGATTATAAAGGAGTACTACAGGTGTCTCCAAAGGTACATGTTGGGTTGGCGTATTTCGAGATTAGGTTTTGTCACTCCGATTGTCGGAGAGGTATCTCTGGGCCCTCTCGGTAATACACATCACTTAAGCCTTGCAAGCATTGCAACTAAATGAGTTAGTTGCGGGATGATGTATTACAGAACGAGTAAAGAGACTTGCCAGTAATGAGATTGAACTAGGTATTGGAATACCGACGATCGAATCTCGGGCAAGTAACATACCGATGACAAAGGGAACAACGTATGTTGTTATGCGGTCTGACCGATAAAGATCTTCGTAGAATATGTAGGAGCCAATATGGGCATCCAGGTCCCGCTATTGGTTATTGACCGGAGACGTGTCTCGGTCATGTCTACATTGTTCTCGAACCCGTAGGGTCCGCACGCTTAAGGTTACGATGACAGTTATATTATGAGTTTATGCATTTTGATGTACAGAAGGTTGTTCGGAGTCCCGGATGTGATCACGGACATGACGAGGAGTCTCGAAATGGTCGAGACATAAAGATTGATATATTGGAAGCCTATATTTGGACATCGGAAGTGTTCCGGGTGAAATCGGGATTTTACCGGAGTACCGGGAGGTTACCGGAACCCCCCGGGAACCATATGGGCCTTAATGGGCTTTAGTGGAAAGGAGAAAGGGGCAGCCCAAGGTGGCCGCGCGCCTCCCCCCTCCCCTAGTCCTATTAGGACTAGGAGAGGTGGCCGGCCCCCCTGTCCCTCTTTCCCCCTCGGGGAATCCTAGTCCAGCTAGGATTGGGGGGGGGGGAGTCCTACTCCTCAGGACTCCTCCTGCACCCACCTCCTGGCCGGCGGCCCCCTCCCCCTTGGCTCCTTTATATACTGAGGCAGAGGTACCCCAGAAACAACACAAGTTGATCCACGTGATCTATTCCTTAGCCGTGTGCGGTGCCCCAGCCGCCATAGTCCTCGATAATACTGTAGCGGAGTTTAGGCGAAGCCCTGCTGCTGTAGTGCATCAAGATCGTCACCACGCCGTCGTGCTGACGGAACTCTTCCCGGAAACTTTGCTGGATCGGAGTCCGGGGATCGTCATCGAGCTGAACGTGTGCACGAACTCGGAGGTGTCGTAGTTTCGGTGCTTGATCGGTTGGATCGTGAAGACGTACGACTACTTCCTCTACGTCGTGTCATCGCTTCCGCAGTCGGTCTGCGTGGGTACGTAGACAACACTCTCCCCTCTTGTTGCTATGCATCACATGATCTTGCGTGTGCGTAGGAAATTTTCTGAAATTACTACGAAACCCAACAATGGCGCCTAATTACAGCGATACTCGAAACCAAAATACATTTTATTTGCAAGGTAGCTGATAGCGAAATTTCACAAGAAAAGGTAAGAAACTCCACTCCACTGCTTAACAACAACAGACGCACACAACAGCCAGGGACGATGCTGTATACCTAGTCCCCACCAACCTTCTTGTTGCTTTGCTCCCGGCGCAGTTCATCAATCTCCTCGTTCAGCGCCTTCATATTCTCGTCATGTCGCTTCACACCTGCGGCCGATTCCTGCAACGACCGGATGTGCTCTTTAAGGAGATTTTTCGTCTCAGCCGTAATTTCTACGATCCTGGCATTCGCCTTCTCCAAATCTTCTCTTGTTTCCTCGCAAAGCTTCTTCCACGCGTAGGTGATCTCCAGTAGCTGCTCGTACGTTTTGTCAGCCTTTGGAAGTGAAACCAAAGTATTCATCTCATCGACCATGTTATTGAGAGTAACTAACAAGGACCTCACAGCACTTGCCGTCGCCGCCCCTCTCACCATTCCCTTCTCCTTCGAGCCACAGCTGCTCCCCAATTCTACAGAAGGGACTTCTGTTCAAGACCATGACGCAAACTAACCCTACCTCCAACTGACTGTAAATCAGTCTCAGCAAAACACACCCACATCAAATTAGGAGTCAGCTGACCACAATAATTCATGTTTCACAAACTAAATCAAAGCAGCCGAAAGAAAGAAAAAACGAATGAAGGAGAAGCAAAAACAGGGTGAACTTACAGATGAGGAACCCTTGTGAGCCGGGATCTCCTCCCGCGACAGCGCACAGCTGTTCGGAGTAGTCTCCTTCTGCCCAGCCATGGCGGAGATGGTCAGTGAATAGTGATGAGCAACATGAGTGGAAGGCCTGGCGGCGGACGAAGGGAGGAGTTGAATTTGGCTAGGGTTTCGAGACCCCGTCCTGCTTAAATAGCTGGAGCCTGGCCTCGAGCGATGAGCCAGAGCAGCATCACCGAAGGAGACGCCCATCAGACCATTAGGTTTCTGGAGCGGCGCCACATGGCGTTCACTCCCGAATACGAAGAGACGCCCGTCGAACCGTTGGGTTTCCGCGATAAAAACATGAATGCGACTCTTGGTAAAGCATAACCATGCCCATTCGCGCTGCACGGACGTGCCTGCCGTTGCGAACGGTTCAACGGAATCATTTGGAACACGAAAACAACATAACGTGACTCTTCAGAATACCACGCCGTCACTTCCTGGGACCCACCACTGTGCAAAGAATACACCACAGCATCTTCTGTTGAACAAGCCATTCCGTGACTCACCGAGTAAACAGTGAGTGATCACATCTGAACCCTTTCTGCTCGGTTTCCGCAATTAAAGAAACGAACGTGACTATGAGTAAGACCAAACGGTGCCTTTCCGCTGGGTTTCCATCTAATCGAGTCAACGGAATTATTCAGAACGCAAGACAAGCATGACTCTATATAATACCACACCATGGCCGTACCTCTCCCATCTAATCGACTCCACGCCTCTATCGAGTAATATACGAAACATCAAGAAAGAAGCGTGACTGTGCTTTTGAAAACAAGGAAACAAACTTTTAAAAACAGCGTGCCTCACATAGGCCATTCGGTGCCTCATAGATTCAATAGTAAGTGTTGGCGTCTCAACCCATTCCGCTGGGTTAATGAAACGAACGTGACTGTGCGTAATGCAAAGCTATGCCTCTGTGGGGTCACCGGCCGTGCATCTCCTTTTGATCGAGTCGAAGGAAGCACTCGGAACAGAAACACAGGGGAACATGACTCTATATCATACGACACCATGCCTCTTAGCGCTTCACGCCCGTGCCTTTGAGCCTTAACATTACCACGAACGTCCACGCCATTGTCAGTACAGAACTCACGTCGCTGACTGGTACAGAACCGCGGCTGTATTCACTTCACCCCCGTGCTTCTAATAAAAGAAGCGCGGCGCAACTCAGTACAGAACCGTGGCTTTTAAAAACAAGGAACTTACGCTTTTAAACAACTGGACTCTCAAATCGGCCACTCACAAAGTAAACAGCTAGCGTTAACATCTAAACCGATTCTGCTTTCTTTCCATGATAAATGTACGAACGTGACTATGCAAAAGACGAAACCATGCCCCCATGGGATTCACCTGCGTACGTGCCTATTTTTCTGAACGAGTCAACGAAATCATTTCGAACACAAATACAGGCGAAAGTGACTCTATATGAAACCACACCATGAATTTGTGGGGTGCAAGCCCGTGTCCGTGACCCGAAACACTGCAACACACAAAAGCCACGAACGTACACGCCTACATCAGTACGCAAGTCATTACAATACTAGGTTCACAACCGTGGCTGCAGACACTTCACGTCCCGTGCATCATAAGTAACGGCGCCTAATTACATTGATACTCGAAACCAAAATACATTTTGTTAGCGAGGTAGCTGACACCGAAATTTCACAAGACAAGGTAACAAACTCCACTCCACTACTTAAGAACAACAGACGCACACAACAGCCAGGGACGCTGCTGTATATCTAGTCCCCACCGACCTTCTTGTTGGTTTGCTCCCGGCGCAGTTCATCAATCTCCTCCTTCAGCGCCTTCATATTCTCATCATGTCTCTTCACAGCTGCTGCCGATTCCTGCAACGACCGGGTGTGCTCTTCAAGGAGATTGCTCCTCACAGCCGTAATTTCAATGATCCTGGCATTCGCCTTCTCCAAATCTTCTCTTGTTTCCTGGTAGAACTATTGCCACTCATAGGTGACCTCCAGCAACTCCTTGTACGTCCTGTCAACCTTTTCAAGTGAAACCAAGGCATTCATCCCATTGACCAGGTTAATGAGAGTAGGTCCAACTAACTGTAAATCAGTATCAGCAAGACATACCCACATCAAATTAGGAGTCAGCTGACCACAATAATTCATGTTTCACAAACTAAATCAAAGCAGCCGAAAAGAAACAAAAAACGAATGAAGGAGAAGCAGAAACAGGGTGAACTCACAGACGAGGAACCCTCACGAGCCGGGATCTCCTCAAGCGACATGGTACGGCCGTCTGGAGTAGTCTCCTTCTGCCCAGCCATGGCGGAGATGGTCAGTGAATAGTGATGATCAAGAGGAATGGAAGGCCTGGCAGCGAACGAAGGGAGGTGTAGAATGTGGCTAGGGTTTCGTGACTCCGTCCATCCGCCTTAAATAGCCGGAGCCGAGGCTCGGGCGACGAGCCAGAACGGCGTCACCGGAGGAGACGCCCGTCGCACCGTTGGGTTTCTGGAGCGGCGCCACGTGGCGTTCACTCTCGAGGTAAGAAGAGACGGCCGTCGAACCGTTGGGTTTTCGTGATAAACGCACGAATGTGACTCTTGGTAAATCGTAACCATGCCTCTTCGCGCTGCACGGATGAGCCTGCCGTTGCGAACGGTTCAACGAAATCATTTGGAACACGAAAACAACATAACATAACTCTTCATCATACCACGCCATCACTTCCTAGGACCCACCACCGTGCAAAGAATACACCACAGCGGCTTCTCTCGTACAAGCCATTCCTTGCCTCACCGAGTAAACAGTGAGTGTTCACACCTAAACCTTTCCGCTGGATTTCCACAATTAAAGAAACGAACGTGACTGTGAGTAAGACCAAACGATGCCTTTCCACCGTGTTTCCATCTGATCGAGTCAATGGAATTATTCGGAATGCAATCACAGACGAGCGTGACTCTATATAAGACCACACCATGCACGTGCCTCTCCATCTAATCGAGACCACGCCTTTATCGAGTAATATACGAAACATCAAGAAAGAAGCATGACTGTGCTTTTGAAAATGAGCAAACAAACTTTTAACAACAGAGTCAATAGAAAGTGTTGGCATCTCAACCCATTCCGCTGGGTTAAAGAAACGAACGTGACTGTGCGTAATGCAAAGCTATGCCTCTGTGGGCTCACCGGCCGTGCATCTCCTTCTGATCGAGTCCACGGAAGCACTCCGAACAGAAACACAGGGGACGTGAATCTATATAATATGGAACCATGCCTCTTTGAGCTTCACGCCCGTGCCTCTGACCCTTAACACTGCCACGAATGTCCACGCCATCGTCAGTGCACAGGTCATGTCGCTACCTGGAACAGAATCGTGGCTGTAGTCACTTCACACCTGTGCTTCTAATAAAAGAAGCGCCACGCAACTCAGTACAGAACCGTGGCTTTTAAAAACGAGGAACTTACGCTTTTAAACAACTCGACTCTCGAATCGGCCACTCACAAAGTAAACAGCTAGCGTTAACATCTAAACCCATTCTGCTTTCTTTCCATGATAAACGTACGAACGTGACTATGCGAAAGACGAAACCATGCCCCCATGGGATTCACCTGTGTACGTGCCTATTTTTTGAATGAGTCCACATAATCATTTTGAACACAAATGCAGGCGAACGTGACTCTTTATAAAACCACACGATGAATCTGTGGGATGCAAGCCCGTGTCAGTGACCCGAAACACTCCAATACAGTAAAGTCACGAACATACACGCCTTCATCAGTACACAAGTCATTACAATAATAGGTTAACAACCGTGGATGCAGAGACTTCATGTCCCATGCATCATAAGAAATGGCGCCTAATTACAACGATACTCGAAACCAAAATACATTTTGTTTGCAAGGTAGCTGATAGCGAAGTTTCACAAGTAAAGGTAAGAAACTACACTCCATTGCTTAAGAACACCAGACGCACACAACAGCCAGGGACGCCCCTGTATACCTAGTCCCTAATGACCTTGTTGCTGGTTTGCTCCTAGCGCAGTTCATCAATCTCCTTCTTCAGCGCCTTCACATCCTCGTCATGTCGCTTCGCAGCTGCAACCGATTCCTGCAACGACCGGACGTGCTTTTCAAGGAGATTGTTCTTCTCAACCGTAGTTTCTACGATCCTGGCATTCGCCTTCTTTAAATCTTCCCTTGCTTCCTGGAAGAGCCCCTGCCACCCGTGGATGATCTCCACCAGCTCGTCACACGTTTTGTTAGCCTCTGTAAATGAAACAACGCGCACCATTCCCGTCGCCGCTCCGCTCACCATTCCCATCTCTTTCGAGCCACAGCTGCTCCCCAATTCTACAGCAAGGGACTTCTGTTCAAGACCATGATGCAGACTAACCCTACCTCCAACTGACTGTAAATCAGTATCAGCAAGACTGACACACATCAAATAAGGAGTCAGCGGACCACAATAATTCATGTTTCACAATCAAAATCAAAGCAGCCGAAAGAAACAAAAAAAGAATGAAGGAGAAGTAGAAACAGGGTGAACTTACAGACGAGGAACCCTCACGAGCCTGGATCTCCTCCCGCGACAGGGCACGGCGGTCCGGAGTAGTCTCCTTCTGCCCAGCCATGGCGGAGATGGCCAGTGAATAGTGGTGAGCAACAGGAGTGGAAGGCCTGGCGGCGAATGAAGCGAGGAGTAGAATGTGGCTAGGGTTTCGACACTCCGTCCATCCGCCTTAAATAGCCGGAGCCTAGCCTCGGGCGACAAGCCAGAACGGCATCACCAGAGGAGACGCCCGTCGCATCATTAGGTTTCTGGAGCGGAGCCACGTGGCTTCACTCCCAAGGTACAAAGAGACGGCCGTCGAACCGTTGGGTTTCCGCCATAAACGCACGAATGTGACTCTTCATAAATCATAACCATGCCTCTTCACGCTCCACGGATGTGCCTGCCGTTGCGAATGGTTCAACGGAATCATTTGGAACATGAAAACAACATAACATGACTCTTCACAATACCATGCCGTCACTTCCTCGGACCCAGCACCATGCAAAGAATACACAACAGTAGCTTCTCTCGAACAAGCCATTCCGTGCCTCCTCACTGAGTAAACAGTGAGTGTTCACACCTGAACCCTTTCCGCTGGGTTTCCATCTAATCGAGTCAACTGAATTATTCGGAACGCAATCACAGACGAGCGTGACTCTATATAACACCACACCATGCCCGTGCCTCTCCATCTAATCGAGTACACGCCTTTATCGAGTAACATACGAAACATCAAGAAAGAAGCATGACTGTGCTTTTGAAAACAAGGAAACAAGCTTTTAACAACAGAGTCAATAGTAAGTGTTGGCGTCTCAACCCATTCCGCTGGGTTAAAGAAACGAACGTGACTGTGCGTAATGCAAAGCTATGCCTTTGTGGGCTCACCTGCCGTGCATCTCCTTCGGATCGAGTCGACGGAAGCACTCGGAACAGAAACACAGGGGAACGTGACTCTATATCATACGGCACCATGCCTCGTAGAGTTTCACGCTTGTGCCTGTGACCCTTAACACTGCCACGAACGTCCACGCAATCGTCAGTGCATAGGTTATGTCGCTACCTGGAACAGAACTGTGGCTGTAGTCACTTCATGCCCGTGCTTCTAATAAAAGAAGCGCCACGCAACTCAGCACAGAGTCGTGGCTTCTAAAAACAAGGAACTCTTACCCTTTTCTAGTGGGTCTCCGCAATTAAAGAAATGAACGTGACTGTGAGTAAGACCAAACGATGCCTTTCCGCTTGGTTTCCATCTCATCAAGTCAACGGAATTATTCGGAACACAAACACAGACGAGCGTGACTCTATATAACACCACACCATGCCCGTGCCTCTCCATCTAATCGAGTCCACGCCTTTATCGAGTAATATACAAAACAACAAGAAAGAAGTATGACTGTGAGTAAGGAAACAAGCTTTTAACAACAAAGTCAAATAGTAAGAGTTGGCGTCTCAACCAATTCCGCTGGGTTAAAGAAACGAATGTGACTGTGCGGAATGAAAAGCTTTGCCTCACCGGCCGTGCCTCTCCTTTTGATAGAGCCTGACAGAAGCAATTGGAACAAAAACACAGGGGAGCGTGACTCCATATTTTACGTCAACATGCTGCTTAGCGCTGCACGCCCGTGCCTGTGACCCTTAACAATACCACGAATGTCCACGCCATTGTCAGTACGCAACTCATGTCACTGCCTGGTACAGAACCGACGCTGTATTCACTTCACGACCGACGCTAACAAGCGACATCCATGCCCAGAGCCTACTCATCTACATGTACCAACGAACGAAACAACACGATGACAATGCAACGCATAAATGCTTTATAGGTTCATGTAAGTACAAAAGGCCACATGCCCAAACGCAACGAAAAAACACACGCTTCAAGCTCTCTGCCTACACTCCAGCAACGTTCTTGATTGGCTGGTGGGCGAGCGCATCCTCAATCTGCTTCTTCGTCGCCTCATGACCTTCCTTCACAGCAGCATACGAATCCTCAACCAGGCTCTCGTACTTGACGAGAACCTCAACATTCTCATCCATAAGCTGCTCCACTTCGCCCGACAGCTTCTGCACCAACGCATGGCTCTGCTCATACAGATTCTTCTAGTGGGCGGCCTCCTGATCCTTCTGGTGGAGCTCTTTGAGAAGCTTCTCATTCTCATACAGAGATCGAAATATGAGACCAGTGGACTTCTCCACAGAGGCATTGCTCTGCAGCACCAACTTCTCCAACCGAGCGATGAACTGTTGCTGCTTAATTAGCTCATCGAGCACGTCGTCGTTGGCTAAGGAATTCAGTACTGCAATCTTGCCGAGATCATCTCCATGGCGAATGCGCTTGTGGGAGGATTCGCCTCCATGCGAGAGATCGTTGGACACCTGGGCAACGGGGCAGGATATCCCTGCCGCCGCTACAGCATCGCGGCAGCACCTCTCCCTTCTTTTCGCGGCTTTGGTCCTCGCTGCGTGGTTGCTTGAACACTCAGAACCCCTCTTACCTGCCATGGCGCAATCAAGGAGCTACAAGCTAGAAAGAGGTGCCTATCTCTGGAGAATTGTGGGCGTGGAGTGTTCCATGAGTAGGTACCTTTTTATAACACATGCACATCGGTCAGACAGTCAAACAGAGTAACCGACGCCTCGAATTCTCACAATCTCTCTTAAATACCTCGAACTCTGGACGCCTGGGAAACACAAGTATTATCATTTCGTCTCCCCGTGCGTTCATCCACACTACAACTACTCAACTTCTTTCAAATGGTCCGTACATATTCAATAAAAAACATCTCAAACACAGTTAACTTACTGTATACGTCTGACTGTATTCCAGAGAAATTACTGTCGAATTCATACTAATATACATTGCCATTTTTTTGAAATGGTATTTGTATCAAAATCTTACTATATCCGCGAATTAACTTGCATGCTTCTCGAGGCGACACCTTAGTGAAAACGTGTGTAACACACACAGGCACGAACGTGACGCTCTTTAATAACAAACAGTGCCTCCCGGCAATGCACAACCGCGACTCTCCATAGAAAAGGAACGAGTTGACAAGGAAAACATTTCCATAGAAAGCGTCGGTAGTCTGCCTGTGGCATTAGCAACACAGTGCCAACCCGGCTTCACTTCCACGCACCTCACAGTGTCTCGCCAGAGAAAATGCATGTAACACATGCGTGGACAAACGTGACTCTCGCTAATAACAATACTTGCCCCCGCCGTTTTCACATCCATTCCTCTCCAAGAGAACGAGCGAGCGGAATCATTCGGAAATACCAAAAACATACAACCGTGGTAACTTGACTCAGACCAATGAGTTAACATGCTTCCCATGAGTTCATGTTCATGCCTCTCCAAATGAACTGGCGAGCGGAATCGTTTGGAACACAAAGAACCATGCAACGCGACTCTCTCTAATAACAAACAGTGCTTCCCTGGAACACACCACCGCAACTCTCCAGAAAAAATGAAGGAAAACATTTCCATACACAGCGCCAGTAGTGTGCCTGTTGCATTGGCAACACAGTGCCAACTCGGCTTCACTTCCACGCACCTCACAGTGACTCGCCAGAGAAAATGCATGTAACACACGCATGGATAAACGTGACTCTGGCTAATAACAATACTTGCCCCCACCGTTTTCACATCCATTCCTCTCCAAGAGAACAAGCGAGCAGAATCATTTGGAAATACCAAAAGCATACAACCGTGGTAACTTGACTCTGACCAATGCGTTAACATGCTTCCCATGAGTTCATGTCCATGCCTCTCCAAATGAACTGGCGAGCAGAATCGTTTGGAAAACAAAAAAACATGAACATAACTCTGAGTAACGCCAAGCCATGCCCCTGTGGATCACACAAAAACACTAAAATCAAAAAAATGCTAACATCCCACCGACTAACAGTTAAGATGGCAAGCAAAAAACAAGTTCATGGAAGTACACAGAATGTTTCACTGATCTTGATGTCCAAACAGATGCAGGCACGTCATAGAAAACGTCTGCAACACGCGCAGGCACGAACGTGACTCTGGGTGACACCAAACCATGCCCACGTCGATGTCACCACACTAAAATAAAAAAACGCTCCCGCATCAAAGCCCACAGAAAGTTACACCAATCTTGATGTGAAACCGGACGGTTGAAGATTCGCAACGGTTGGCCCATTCCCCTCTCTCCCTCCACTCCTTTCTTCCTTTTGCTTTCGCACCAAAAATCTCGAACACTTCACCAGTTCCCCTCTCTCGAACACCCTCCTCTCTCCTACTGCCCACACTGTACAATCCTGCAGACCAACCAAAAATCCAAATTGTGTTCGCCTCACACACAAGCCGCCATCCACTTCGAGATACAGACAGTCGGTGGGTGCCCGCGAAAGCATAAAAAACCTCTCCCGACGGCGGCGGCGACTAACGGCGACGACCCCTGATCGCGGCGGAGGTACCAACAGAGAGCAGGGAGAAAAAGCAGCCGATGGATGCGACAAATCCCTCACAAGCAATCAAAGGTAAAAAAATATTAATACATTACATTCCATTACCATAGTTCGAACAAAGCGGTTTTCCCCCTTTTTGACGGACATGAACCCTAACCGCCACACAAAACCGCGTTTCCAAAAAGTCTGTTTAGACTTCTGTAGCAAAATTGAAATAAGGTAGACACACGTGCAATAGGATGCAACCACTATCCTCCACAGAAATCTGCTCGTAAGATATTTGCCTAAAACGTATTGTGCATGCCAGAACTATCTAGGACACCACTCTAGATTCAAACCATGAGAGCATCCTTAAATTCAAAATCTGCTATTTATAGAAGATTCTATATATCCGTTGATTGTATCTGTTTCAAATTATGTGCCTCTCTCATATCAACATCCGTGCTCCAATAATAGATCTAAATGTGTGCTTATAGCGTGAAACAATCCGTGCCTCTCCGGCAGTGCCGTTTTTTGTGTCCACGGGATGCATCTCCTCTTTTTTCTATGAAATTAAATTTTGCTTCTATTGCTGCTAACGTCTGGTCATTTTTACGCAGCAAGGAATGGTAATAAGGAAAACAGGGTACCTGCAGAACATCCTGCTGTGCAGCAAGGTACTATAAAAGGCTCACACAAACCATATAACAAAAACTATGTAGCAGCAGCAGTAAGTTAACCACTTACGCCCACACAATCTTGGGAACTACACTTTGATGAAATTTTTCACACACTATGTGTATCATTATTCATTCAAGAACATTTTATCTTACCCTGTAAACCTTACAATTATATTTACAGAATATCAGTTGTAGTGTTTTTTCAATATAAAAAAAGACCTCCCTTCACTGATATGGACTTGACAGGAGCCATACTGCTCACACCTCACCCTAATTTCCATCCCTCATTGGCCAAACCTAGAGTTAGGAAGAAAACTTTATATAACAAGAAAACAATGGATCGATCGCCACGTAATCCTTTTGTTACATAATCATCATGCAGGTGACGGTTGTGCAGGAGGAGATATTGAACCGATTTTGTCTGAACTTAACAGTGCATATCCAGAAAAACCACTCATCTCTCCTGACCCGTCAGAAAAAAGAACGAAGCGGAACATGGACAATGAAGCACCCGAGCAAGTGCTAGCACCAACTTCGAGCAGGGAGCTACAAAAAGAGAGGCCATCAGAAACCAAGACTGACATTCCTCCTGGAACAAAAAGACAAAAGACAAAGGACAAAAATCAACTCATCAGTGACAATGCTACCTTGCAGCAGTAGCAGCAGCCAAGACCTCTAATGGTGCTCCCGCCAGCAGTTACAAGGGTCAAGAATGAACTAACTAAAACCAAGAAGAAAAACAAAAGACAACGGTTTGAAGAAGGAGAGGATGATGCCAGCAAAGAGTCAGAGCATGATGCCGCCGACAGCGACGATGACACAAAACATGATGATGACCTCATTCGTGCAGAGGGGGATGACGCCGCAGGGGACAACGGTGGCGCCGCAAAGGACAGCAACAATGATGTAAAAAACAATTTCTCTACAGATTTTTCCTACCGCTTTACACCCATGAAAACCAAACCATCCTCTATAACAAAACACTCTTTTTCTACACGGGGAAAACCAAAACAGAAGCGGACAAAGAGGATGAAGACAAGTGGAAAACAATTGGCAGCACCAACGAATAATGAACATGAGGCAACAACAAATAAGGACAAATGCGAAATCAAGGCAGGAGCAGCATTTGATCAGGTCAATAGAGCATGGAACTTACTAAAAGAACGTCACCGGCAAGATGTTAGGACGGCCGGGTTTGGAAGCATAGAGGAATGCCAAATAAAGTGCTCCATCTGCAAACCGCTTGCAGCACACATCTACGACAACCTAGACACAGAAAGCTTGACAATAACATTCGGTGACACTGATCAGCTGAAAGTAATCAAGATTACCATGGAAGCTATACACAAGGTGTTTGGATACCCAAACGGCACGGAAAAGTCAGCACCAAGGCTAGAGAAGAGCACAACTTCAGTGAAAGAACTGATCACAGAACTTGGCCTCAAGAAAATGGATTTCCATCACGACGATCTGTTTAAAGAACTACAAAAGTTGGTGAAAGTAAATGGCGAACAATCAAACAGGAAATCAGTTAAAATATTTTTCCTTATTTTTTCCACAACGTTTTCTGTGGAACAACCTCCCCTACCTTCAGCAAACAAGCCATTATGGTCAAGGACTTGGACTATCCAGAAATGGCAAAGATGGATTTCTGTGAGGTAATCATCGAAAGTATGAAGGAAGGAGCCAAGATATGGCAGAAGCACATGTTGTTGCCTTAGGAAGAAAAGAACAAAAAGCATCTCAATGGTTTGGCACAGGGACCAGTAATAATGTACCTCGACTCCCTGCTGCTGCCGACCGACACAATAAAAATGCACAAGATTGCAGAGACAATGGACAAGACATCATTACTGCGAACAAACCACCTAAGAGAGAATGACCTAAAGAAAATAGCTATGGCAGACATGAAAAAGGACGGAAAAGCACGACCAGATGACTATGAATTTGGCAAGATAAAGGTATAGCCCTATTGAATATATATGCATTATACCTTATAAAAACGGTTTCCAGTCTAACCAACTCCATTCTGCCGAAACAATGCAGACATGGAAAGGAACAGAAGAGAGGATCTTCTATGCCAGCACAGTAACACCTTCGCATTCATTACAGATGATACCAGCAAAACAACAGGAGCACCAGCAGATGACCAAGCTACTACCACCCCCAACCAAGCGCCGGGGCAAAGCACATGTCAGCACGAGTGGAAGCAAGCAATCAGTCACAGGCACCAGCACAGGATCATATGAAATATTCGCAAGGATACAAGAAACGTTGAAACAAGTACTCGATGAAACAAAACAGATACCGGGAATAAAGACTAGGGCTGGACACCAATGCAGCGAACAAGATGAGGAATTAGATGAAAACATGAAGAACTCAGTGGTGCAACAAACAACGACCCTGATTGATTCTCTCGAACAACTTAGAAAATTTCAGGACATTGTTTGCACAGTGAGCTTACCAGAAGAGCCGTCGCTGAAGTTGCAGGATGGAACAGACGCAGGAGCCACAGCTGCACTTGTACATGGCAACCACACGAAAGAAGTCGCAGCCACAGCAGAACCAGGAGCGAGGAGAAAAAGGAAGAAGGAAGAAGAAGACCAACAAAACAAACATGAAAGGAAGAAATGAATAACAAAATCAAGAACACGGACCTCGAGAATTAGCCCGAGGGAGACAAAAGAACATAATAAGGTGCAAAAAGAGCAAAGCAAAGAGCATGTATCAACCAATGCAGCAAGTGCCGAAGGACAGCAAGAACAAGGTAGAAAAGTAGCTGCAGAAGCAGAGAATCAAGATGAAAAACAGGTAAATGAGAACAAATACATCATCCATGTAACTCGAAAGCGATGCTTTCAAACTTGAACTTAAAAAATATGTCTTCAATTCTGTCAAGGACATGGCAAGAGAACGCCACCGAAACATAAAGGCCAACAACAGCATGTCGTCAAGAACACCGAGCAAGAGGATGGAAGCAATAGAACAAGCAACCCAACAACAGATTATGCTCCCTCAAAAGCATCAACAGGAGCACTACAAGAGACGAACAGGATCGGAGGCAACAAAGAAGTGAGTATAAAAAACCAGTCTCTTCTTTCTAAAAAGTCTCTTCTCTCTAAACTAGAAACGGTCTTGAGTTAGCTGACAAATCTGTAACAAAATATACACTCGGCCGGACAAGTATCATATCAACGCTCCCGCAAACGAGGCACGGGCTGATCTAGCATCGGCCGTTAACAGCATGACACAAAAACAAGAAGAAAACAACAAAGAAGAGGTAAAACTTCCAAACCCACCTCTCCCAAATGCCGTCAACTCATATTGTTTCATCTATCAGCTATTACAAGCACAACAAAGAGAAGAGGATGCCCATGCAAAACAGAAAGTTGATATAGAACAGCTCTCCAGCACAAGAGCATTTCAGATGACCGATACAGGGGAGAAAGCCTCAGACACTGCACCTGGTGACAAACACACAGCTGGTATACAAAGCAAAGAAAAAGTGGACGCAGAAACGGATATCCCAACCACCGGCGCAAAGGTAAAATTCAACAAGAACCATTTTTCCAAAATTAATAAGAAATGTACTGCCCAGCACAACCTGTCATAGTAACACAAGAATTACAAGCAATGAACCTTGTTTTTCCTTTTTTCATGAAACGCAGGAAACAAACGAGGACGGTCATCCCGAAGAATAGCAAGGGGTATAAACAGAACAACCCAAAAAACAAGGGCAAATGGTGACTAAAATGGTACCCAGTACGCCGACCAAACAGCAGTCTCCACGTGACAAATACAACCAAGAAGACATGCCACCAGCATCGAAGAACAAAGAGGTAAAGCTACACACACCTGCTCCTACAACTTAAAAAAGTTATGCATGCACAGATGAAGTCCAAACTTTATTTACATTTTTTGACTGAACAGAAGAAAGAAACAAATGAAGCAGAAGATGTGCCTCAATAAGCGATAGAAAGTGCTGCTACCGCTCGACAATGTACAAAAACTTCAGAAGACAGAGAAAAAGTGACAGGAACGGCAAAAGAGAGATTGAATGTAGAGTTCAAGCTACAAAACCTCTTTCTATAGCATATAAAAAAACAGACACATTTTAATTACTTTTTTTGCGTTCCGACAGATGCAAGAAACAAAGGAGAGCACCAATATTCAAGACCAACAAACACAACAACACAAGGGAATGGAACAATCAGAAGATGTTGTTCCAACAACGGATAGTGTAACCGTCGTAGACCAAGCCAGAAAACCTCCGCTGTCCGAGCAAGAAATAACAGAGATGCCAGTGTTGACGCAAAAGACTGAAAAGGTGAAGTGAAGCTACAAAAACCTCCACTCAAAGAAGAAAAGCTCCAAAAACCTCCACTCAAAGAATAAAAGCTCAAAGAGGCAGCACCGGCGGAAACGGCTGAAAAGGTGAAGCTACAAAAAAACGTTCAAAGACACACTTAAACATTTGAGTATTTTTCTTAGGGAACGGACACTAAACTACAATGAAAATAACGAGCATATTTAATTATTTTTTAACCACGCTTTTACACGACAACGCAGAAACCTCAACAAGACAAGCACGCAGACAGAAACAAACAAGCAAAGGGCCACGGTGCATTGGAAGACCATGCAACAAACATTCCAGAGAGAGTCAGACAACAACAAGAAAAAGGCCGCACCATCAGACAAGAAACATTGTTTTGTAAAAGATGTTGCCGCCACAAACACGACGGTAAGCCAGGACGACACTCAAACAGAACGTGAACCATTGATCATACAAAACCTGGTCATCGAAGAAGGCACAAAAGATGAAGGGATCGAACGCCTGTACAACAACATCATGACAACGAATGAGGACAAAGGGTAAGTTCATGTTACCACCAACGAATTATATTCCTCCAATGATTTTCTCCCTTAAAGATTTTACATGTATACCTATCATGGGTTTGTCATCGTAGATGTCCTCATGAAAGGACTTAGTCGTGGAGCCATCGCAACAGGTTAGCTTAAAGGGGTTAAACCGGACAAGGGGACACGGGAGTTTATACTAGTTCAGCCCCTTCGATGAAGGTAAAAGCATACGTCTAGTTGTGATTGGTATTGCTAGGGTTTCGAAGGCCAGGGAGTGAATCCAGTTTGTCTGGCTCTCGAGTTGTTGTTGTCTGTCCCTAAAACGCGGCCGGGTCGTCCCTTTATATACATAGGTTGACGCCCGCCGGACTACAGAGTCCCGAAGCCAGTTTATAAACGTATCCGGTTTGGCCTCTCTCTTTTTATCTTACTATACAAGTTACATGACTAGGCCGGTTTACATTTACAGAATGTAACCCGCCTTTGGGCCCTCCATAAAGCGCCATCATCTTTACATCTTCATGGGCTTCTAATCTTCAAAGAGTCAATCCGGCTACATAAGGCCGGTTTACCTCCAGTAGTAATATCCCCAACATTAGGCCCCAGATTGGTTTGAACTTGTTCATGTCAATCCTCCATACTTATCTTCATTTTTGATCTTGTAAACCGCCGTGACATCACACTTCAAAATTACGATAAACCGTCCTGACGTCATCCATCCGTTGACGTCGGAGATTTCCTTCATTTAATATATATCCAGTCATCGAGGCGACACCTTTATTAACTTATCCATTTTTTGGGCTCCTTGATTCCCGTACTTGCCATTTTTTCACTTCGCCTTATAAATAGGACCGAGGGGTCATTTTCACCGTTTCCCCCCGTGCCTCTTCGCGTCGTCTTCCTCGCGCCGCCCAGCCTCTAGAACTCCGCCGCTACCGTCGACCGTCGTCTCTGCTCCGACCTTGGCCGCTGCATCCCCTAAACGCACCAGAAAACTGCAGCGCCCTTCCGCTTCCTCACCAGCTCCGGTAAGTTCTCTGCTTTTTTCACCATATATCTGTTCTAGGGTTTCGACATTCTTTGCAGTTCTTCCGAAGTTCATCAGTGCTATTCTTCCCTGTTCTTCCTTTACTAAATGGACACTTCATGCTTGATGCATCCCTTGTCGTAGCTTACCTACCATGGTCATCACAAATCCTTATGCGCAAAAAAACTGATCTAGTCTGTCAAAAATTGCTTCAGTTCTGCATCCCTTCAAGATCCAATTATTTTTGCTTTTCTGTCTTATCTTTAGATACGAAAGTTTTATACATCACTGTGAGATCTGTTTCTATGTTCCTGTGAGATCCGTTTCTCCTCGCACCAATATAGGCGGTTTAACATTGTCTAAATAGTCTATGCCATTAGCCCTCTGATAAACTGGAAGAGCATGTTACCTTCATAATTATGCTCCGGTTTAATAGTGTCTGATCAATCCTGCGCTAGCATTACCTTTCTTTCTCAATATACTAGTCTCCAGGGTGTACCATTTATCATATCAGTATGTTTCTTACTCCCTTGTCTCTTGTGTATAATCATGCATAATTTGTAAATCGGCCTTTCATTTTCAGTTTGTTTGCTTTGCAATGGCCAAACAATTCAATGCCTGCAACTGGGCTCGTTCCCGGGTTACTGAGGCTCAACTGGATGAGATGGTTAGCATCGGCTCTCTGCCTAAGAAAACTGAGATCAAATGGCGAGTTCCAGGAACTGAGAATCCTCCAACCCCAAGACAAGGCGAAGTGGTAATCTTTGTTGACCATATAGGCCGTGGTTTCAAACCACCAGGGTCAAAATTTTATCGAGATGTGCTTACCAGCTTCCAACTGCATCCACAAGATATTGGTCCCAACTCAGTCTCCAAATTATGCAATTTCGAAGTCTTTTGTGAAGTCTATTTACAAGAAGAACCAACTGCAGAACTGTTCCGGGATTTCTTTCACTTAAACCGGCACACAAAGTTTGTGAATGGCCCGAACGCAGAGCTTGGTGGTGTCTCGATTCAAAAGCGGAAAGAAGTGGAATTTTCTCATGCCAAACATCATAGCCACCCAAAGGAATGGAATCAAACATGGTTCTATTGTAGACACACTTCGCTTGAGGATGAAAATCCCCTCCCCGGCTTGTGTGATCGTAGATTATCCAATACTCACCCAATGCTACAATGTCTAAGCTCTTCAGAAAGGGAAAAATATGCTCCTCAAATCGCCAAGCTCCGGGCCTTTATGGCAAACGGTTTAACAGGTGTGGATTTTGTGCGCTGTTGGATATCCTAGAGTATCTTGCCGCTAAGCCAGCATCCCGGTTTAATGTGCGAATATACCGGTGAAGTTGACGATCCTAAACGCCACTGCAACATCCAATTATCTGAGGAAGAAGTTACTGCAGGGGTAAAGAAAATTCAGAATGAATCGGAACTGGTCTATAGTCAAACCGGTCTGAATCCCTTCTACACCAAGAACAAACCGCCTGCTGTAAGCATTACACTTCCTCTTCATCTCTAATATCTTTGACTTATACAAGTTGTAACCCTTCTTATTTATATATATAGGGTGATGACCCTTTCTGGAAACGGAAATCCATAGAGAAAGCGGCAAAGCCAACTGGAGATAAAGTGGTCAAACCAACCCGCCCGAAGACCAAAGCCGTAAAACGGACGTCAAAGCGGAAAACGGCTGACCGGATCACTATGGAACTTGATGATGATACTGATGACCCAGAATTTGAGGTAGAACTTGACTCACTTGGCTCTCTTTTTATGCATCTTGTTAACAACGATCTTCCTCAGGAGGAGGCAGAAGCTAGTCAGGCTGAGGACGTAGAGGTAATTACCCTTTCCTCCGGTTCAGACTCTATGTCAACACAAAAAACTCGCCAAACAATCCGGAAAGTAAGCTTTTCTCATCCTCTTGCTCACTTGGATCCAACATTTATTTTGAAGACTCAACAGCATGAAGCTCCCCGGGCAACCCGGCACAGCGGCCAACAGGTCACCTCTACCGGTTTACCTAATACCCCGGTTCAGAAGCACCAGTCTGAGGTCTCTCCTACTTCTGACCATTCTTACCCCAAGGCAGGTTATTTCAGACAGCCTCTTAATCCGTCCGATTCAAATTATCAGGTGACACCTCCTTCCTCTTCTGGTGAATAAACCGCAACTCAACTCCCCCCTTTGAAAACTGTGGCTGGGTGAGTTACGAAAAACCTTTCCTTTCAATGCGCCCTACATCTTTTGAACAGGATATTAATCCTTTTTTATTCTATTTGCAGGGCCAAAGCCAGACCCAGCAAGAAAGCTCGGGTCACCAATTCGCCAGAAGACCCTGTTGCCGGAGAAGAAGAACCAAGAGGTGAACCGGAGCAAACTGGTGAACCGGAAGGCCTCCATCCTGAAACAACTTTTGATGATCCGCCCCTTGCCGGCCAACATACTGACGAACCAATAGATGTTGAGCCTGCCGCCCCTGATACTGAACCGGCAGAACCAAACTGGGCCAATCCGATGAAAGACACTGAAATTCCATTATCATCCACCAAAAATCCTGAAGGCCAAGGTGACAACGTTATTATTACTGGAGCAGGCCACAATTCTCCTGGTCAGTCATTTTGGCTCAGCATAGTCCAAAGAAGAGCAAATTGCCAGGGATAAAGGTAAATGGAGCAGCGACTTATCAAACTATGCTCATCTTAACGCTGATGAGCTTCATTCCGGCTTCTTGAACCGTCTGCACTCAAACCGGGATTATGAAGCCGGTTTGGTGAATTTGATGAAAGAATGATACGAGGTAAATTCTTCTCCCTTGCACATTGATTTATAGCTGAAATACTATTCCAATTAGCCCCCAAGAGCCGTTTTATGATTGTCAATCATAAACCGGTCTTTGTAACACTTTAAGCATCCCATCATTAATCCTTGCCAAGGCGTGTCCTCAATTATAGATAAGACTCATGTTTGAAAAATTAGATAATGTTCTGCAGCATAGCCCCCAAAGGCTGGTTTAACTTGGCAAGTTAATCCGGTTTTTAATCCACACCGCCGGTTTAGAACAAATGTACATTAGCCCCCAAGTGTCAAGGATAATGCTTGCATTGTTCTGGAGACTTGCACAGAGGGTAGTATTCGAGAGAAAATAGGCATTAGCCCCCAAGTATGAAGTGGATAACTTGTTATATGCTTTATACTTAGTGCATAAATATGTTGTTTTGTTGAATATACCTTCAATGTTGCAGGCTGAACTGAGAAGCAAAGATACCCAAAACTCTGACTTGCAAGAAAATGTGAAGTCTCAACAAGCCGAAGCTGCAAAAGCCAAAGAGGAGATGACCCAGGCCCTGACCAAGGAAGCCCTAAAACCGGTGGCTGAAGAAGTAGCCGGTTTGAAGCGCCAAATCAACGCTATGACCTCTGCTATCTTTGGTAAGTATCTGCTTATGTATGTTGCACCAGTCAATGAGTCTTAAAACTGACCAAAATGTTGATAAAATCTTTGGCAGGAACTCGGATCACTCATCTTGGTGCATATATGCAGATGAAGCTCAAAGCGGCATATACATTGGTTGAGCAGCTATACTGTGGATCTCAGCGAGCCATTAGTACAGCAGCTTATAACAAACCAGCGCCAACATTGATTAAGGAAACCCTTGAGAAGCTGGGCATGTTACCGGCGCGTATTGCCGAGTTGAAAAGAGCCACTGCAAGAGCCGGAGCATTAACTGCCCTTATTCAACCCAAGGCCTGGATTCCAGATCTTGAAGCGGAGGATATCATTAAAGGGTATCCAGGCGTTAAAGAAGATGGTCAAACTTTGACAATGATGATCTTCGGCGGCTGACCAAACAGATGCGACCAGCGGCCAGCAAATTGGCTGAGGACACCGATTTGTCCCATTTTCAACTGTTTTATGATGTAGAAGGGAAAAGACAGCCAGCCGAGATCCATGAAGTCGAAGAACTTGTGCCTCCGATTCGTAAGCACACTTATGCCCCTGATATTAACCCTTCTGATCTTATCCATGAGGAAGCAGTATTCCAAGCTTTAACTAGAATCAATTGGTCAATAGCTGATTTCCAGCGGCTGGGGAGGGAT
Source organism: Triticum dicoccoides (assembly GCF_002162155.2). NCBI lineage: Eukaryota > Viridiplantae > Streptophyta > Magnoliopsida > Poales > Poaceae > Triticum > Triticum dicoccoides. Next base: position 605,723,717 of record NC_041390.1, on the reverse strand, counting down.
GAAGAAGTGCCTACACCAACTGATCTGCAACCGTCAAACCGTCGTGATGAAAAGTCCTGATCCGGTCGCCGGTTTATATGGCTATTGTGAAAAACAATGGAACTATTTGAGCCGCTATGAAGCTTCATGTAATAGGATAGTTGAAACTTTGTTTATCTGCCATGCCATCGAGCATGTTTCATAACGCTTTGTGACAATCTGTGCCGCCCTTCAGGATATATTTTATGCATAGCCTATGATGACTTTCCTTCCTGGGTCCAAAAAACTTAAAAGTGTCTAGCGGTTTACCGCTAAACATGTCATAATATCCAAGAAGTATATAGTATTTTTAGCTGAATAATCAAGTGTTTGTACAAAAAACAATATACAGAACATACCTCATTGATTGACCAAATGTGTATACAGCAAAGGTGTTTATCACCAACCCGATATGTTTCATAATTGCATCTTCATAATGCTGGTCTATCTATTAAACCGGACCGGCATAACTACCGGATTTTCTTCATAACACTGGTGATTTAGTCAAACCAGACCAGGTCAATGACCACCAGTTTATAATTGATCATGTGCCAACAACTGGTGGTTGGAAAGCAAGCCGAGTCAAGGACGCCGGTTTATCAAAAAATACTTATGATTGTCAACAAACAAAATTCAAATAGGAAAATATGCGAGGCTTTTTACGAGCTACCAGGCTCCAAATCGAGGCTTTTCATGGGCTGTCAGGCCTCTGAGTTAAACCATTTAACAAAGCCTTTTAAGATGGGCCTCCAATTACCAATCACTGTTTTAACTATGACAAGTTCAGGGTCTGTAAAAGATTGACTTGTCAAACATTCGATGGGTCATGCCAGGATTACCTGGATAGGAGTGGCTTACTTGATGAAGGCAGGTTAACCCGGGGTTTTAGGTGAATACACCAGGCTTCCAAGCCGTGGCTTGATAGCCAATTACGAGGGTCCTTTCAAACTCTTTTTTGCTTTGCAAAAAAGAGCCCCCAAGTAACTTTGTGAGGGATGCTCAGCGTGTGCCTATGTTTGAGTTTGTACTGTGTACAATACTCTCTTTGGCTCCACAAATTTTTCCTTGTGTGGCTGAAATGCCTATCAAGAGGTGTAGCTGTGGTTCAAACATGACCAAGCCCCCTAGTGATTTTCTTTATCTTTATGCAGCTGCTAAATCCAGTTTAACAAAGACTCCGCTTTGACCATTAACTTGTAAAAGCACACATATGATATAAGAAAGAACAGATACCCCGCTTATAACGGAGGCTCCGGTTTATTATATGGTATATACACTGTCATAAATATGTACAGGTGAAAAGCCTATGGCTTCAAGTATAGTAAGGCCGAAGGAGAGCTATGTTCCAAGGCCGCTTTGTCTCCTCCTCCGATTGACGTGAGTCTTCATGCTCTCGAACATCAATGAGGTAGTAGGATCCGTTGTGCAGATTTTTGCTGACCACAAAGGGTCCTTCCCAAGGGGGGGATAACTTGTGCATATCAGTCTGATCCTGGATGAACCGAAGCACCAAATCACCTTCTTGAAAGGTTCTAGTTTTAACCCGGCGGTTGTGATAACATCGAAGATCTTGTTGATAAATCGCCGAACGCGCTGCTGCAAGATCCCGCTCTTCATCCAACAGGTCCAGAGAATCCCGACGTGCCTTATCATTATCAGCTTCAACATAAGCTGCCACACGGGGCGAATCGTGATCGATGTCACTAGGAAGAACCGCCTCTGCTCCATAAACCATGAAGAAAGGCGTGTAACCCGTAGACCTATTGGGTGTGGTGTTGATGCTCCATAACACAGAAGGTAGCTCCTCGACCCAACAACTCGGCGTCCGCTTTAAGGGAACCATAAGCCTTGGTTGATACCCCGTAGAATTTCTTGACTTGCCCTTTCCGCTTGACCATTAGATTGGGGGTGAGCCACTGATGCTAGATCAAGCCGGATGTGCTCACGTTGACAGAATTCTTCCATCTCTCCTTTTGACAAGTTAGTGCCATTATCTGTTATAATGCTATGTGGAAAGCCAAACCGGAATATCACCTTTTTGATGAATTGAACCGTAGTGGCTGCATCACACTTGCTGACTGGCTCTGCCTCTACCCATTTAGTGAATTTATCAACTGCTACTAATAGATGGGTCTTCTTGTCCTTGGAGCGCTTGAAGGGTCCAACCATATCCAGCCCCCAAGTGGCAAACGGCCACATAATCGGAATCATCCGCAACTCTTGAGCCGGAACGTGCGCACGGCGGGCAAACTTTTGACATCCATCACATCTTTTGACTAAATCCTCCGCATCAGCATGCGCTGTCAACCGGTAAAAACCGTGGCGAAAGGCTTGAGCAACCAACGACTTTGAACCGGCATGGTGACCGCAATCCCCTTCATGAATTTCTCGCAAAATCTCACAACCTTCGAGGAGAAACGCATCGCTGAATTGCTCCTGAAACGCTGTAACGATGTAACTCCCCGTTGAGTATGGTCATGGACTTGGAACGCCGGATTATCTGTCGAGCCAATGTTTCCTCAGCTGGTAACTCGCCCCGGTTCATGTAATCCAGATATGGGATCGTCCAATCCGGTATGACATGCAGAGCTGCCACCAACTGAACCTCCGGATCAGGAAAAGCTAAATCTTCTTCGGTTGGTATTTTGACTGACGGATTGTGCAATACATCAAGAAATACATTGGGCGGAACCGGTTTACGTTGGGAACCAAGACGACTTAAAGCGTCTGCCGCTTCATTCTTCCGCCGGTCTATATGGTCCACCTAATAACCTTAAAAGTGACCAGCCACTGCGTCCACCTCTCGCCGATATGCAGCCATGAGTGGGTCCTTAGAATCCCAAGTGCCAGACAATTGCTGAGCCACTAGATCTGAATCGCCGAAGCACTTAACCCGGCTCAAATTCATCTCTTTAGCCATCCGAAGACCATGGAGTAAAGCCTCATACTCAGATGCATTGTTAGTACAAGGGAACATTAAACAGAGGACATAACAAAACTTATCACCTCGTGGGGAAGTTAATACGACTCCAGCCCCCGAACCCTCTAACTGTCTGGACCCATCAAAATGAATAGTCCAATATGTATTATCTGGTTTCTCCTCAGGTGCCTAGAACTCCGTCCAATCATTGATGAAATCTACGAGTGCCTGGGACTTGATCGCCGTGCGGGGTATGTATTTGAGCCCGTGGGGTCCAAGCTCAATGGCCCACTTGGCAATCCGGCCAGTTGCCTCTCTGTTTTGAATGATGTCGCCAGAGTAGCTGAACTGACCACTGTGATAGGATGGCCCTGAAAATAGTGTTTGAGCTTCCGGCTTGCCATAAACACCCCATACACCAGTTTCTGCCAATGCGGATACCTATGCTTTGACTCAATGAGCACCTCACTGATATAATAAACCAGCCGTTGAATTGGATACTCTTTGCTAGGCTCCTTGCTTTCTACCACAATGGCTACACTGACAGCCCGGGCATTAGCAGCCACATATAATAATAATGGCTCTTTATCAATCGGTGCTGCCAGCACGGGTGATTCCACGAGCTGCCTCTTCAGATCTTCAAACGCCTTATCAGCTGCCTCACTCCAGACAAAGTTATCCGTTTTCTTGAGCATCTGATGTAAGGGGATGGCCTTCTCTCCAAGGCGGCTAATAAACCGGCTCAAGGCTGTAATCCGGCCGGCCAGACGTTGTACATCGTTAATACACGCCGGTTTAGCCAAGGACGTAATTGCTGCAATCTTTTCCAGATTAGCCTCAATGCCTCTGTTTGGAACCAGAAAGCCTAAGAGATTGCCTGCCGGGACACCGAAAACACACTTCTCCGGATTGAGCATCATCTTGTAAACCCGAAGATTGTCAAAGGTTTCCCGTAGATCATCTATCAAGGTCTCCTCCTTTCTGGATTTGACCACCATATCATCTACATACGCATGAACATTGCGCCTAATTTGCTTATGAAGGCAATTCTGAACACATCGCTGGTAAGTTGCCTGGGCACTCTTGAGTTCAAAGGGCATGGAAACATAGAAGAAGGCTCCAAAGGGAGTTATAAAGGTTGTCTTCTCCTGGTGCTTAACTGCCATTTTGATTTGATGATAACCAGAGTAAGCATCCAAAAAACACAAATGGTCACAACCTGCCGTAGCATCAATTATCTGATCAATGCGAGGGAGAGCAAAGGGGTCTTTAAATCTATGTAGTCAACACGCATGCGCCAAGTGCCGTTTTTCTTAAGAACCAGCACCGGATTGGCTAACCACTCTCAATGAAAAACTTCAACAATAAACCCAGCAGCCAACAAACGGGCGACCTCTTCACCTATAGCCTTGCGCCTTTCCTAGTTGAAACGGCGGAGGAACTGTCGGACCAGTTTGAATTTAGGATCAATGTTGAGTGTGTGCTCAGCGAGTTCTCTCGGTACACCTGGCATGTCAGAAGGTTTCCATGCAAAGATGTCCCGATTCTCACGGATGAACTCGATGAGTGCGCTTTCCTATTTGGGATCCAGGTTAGCGTTGATGCTGAACTGTTTGGATGAATCGCCAGGGACAAAGTCAACCATCTTAGTGTCTGTAGCTGATTTGAACTTCAATGCTGGATCATGTTCCGTAGTTGGCTTTTTTAAGGAGGTCATGTCTGCCGGATCAACTTGCTCCTTATAGAATTTTAACTCCTCCGTGGCACAAACCGACTCAGCATAAGCCGCATCGCCTTCTTCACACTCCAAAGCAATCTTTCTACTTCCATGTACTGTGATAGTCCCCTTATGACCTGGCATTTTAAGCTATAGGTAAACATAACATGGCCTTGCCATAAACTTAGCATAAACCGGCCGCCCAAACAAGGCGTGGTATGGACTTTTGATCTTAACCACCTCAAATGTCAATGTTTCTGACCTTGAATTGTATTCATCTCCAAAAGCTACCTCCAAAGATATCTTACCAACGGGATATGCAGACTTACCAGGCACCACACCATGAAATACCGTATTCGACGGTTTACGATCCTTATCTGTCAACACCATACGGCGGAATGTATCATAATACAAAATATTGATACTACTTCCCCCATCCATGAGCACTTTAGTGAACTTGTATCCCCCAACTTGAGGGGCTACCACCAAGGCCAAATGACCTGGATTATCAACCCGGGGCGGGTGATCCTCTCTGCTCCACAAAATAGGTTGCTCCGACCAGCGTAAATACTGAGGTACTGCCGGCTCAACAGAGTTGACTGCCCTTTTGTGAAGCTTCTGATCACATTTGCACAAACTAGTAGTGAAGACATGATATTGCCCGTTGTTCAGCTGTTTAGGATTGCTCTAATAATCCGACTGCTACTGCTGCTGACTCCCCTGATGGTTGTAACCTCCCTGGTTGCCTTGGTGTCCTTGATTGACGTGTCCGGTTTGATTGCCTGGAAACCCTGAACCGAAACCACCGCCTCCGTAACCCGGCACGTGGAAACCTCCTCCTGAACCGCCGGGCGGGCCGCTGTCATATTGGAACATATTGGAATTCTTGAAATCCTGCATGATATAACAATCTTTCCAGAGATGTGATGTCGGTTTCTCCTTCGATCCATGCTTTGGACAGGGCTCATTTAATAAACGCTCCAAATTGTTGCCTGGACCTCCACCCCTCTGGGGCTGCTTGCCTTTATGGCGCTGGCCATTCTCCTGCACCTTGGTATTTGCGACAAAGTCCAAACCACCGTCGGCCTTGCATTTACCAGCGTTTCCATGGCCTACCGGATTGTGTTGTTGGCCTTTGGCATTGCCGGTCTTCTTACCCTTCTCCGGTTTATCCTCCTCTGAATCCGGATCCTTGGTATTATCTGAATCGGCATATTTAACCAAAGCGGCCATGAGTGTTGACATGTCGTTGTAGTGACGTTTGAGCCTTCCCAACTTCTGTTTCAACGGTTTGAAACGGCAATTGCCCTCTAATGTTAACACTGCGGTGTCTTCATTGATACGATCTGATGAATGCAAAATCGTCGAGAACCGTTTGACCCAATGGGTCGTGGACTCCCCTTCCTCTTGGACACAAGCGGCCAGATCTACAATTGACATTGGCTTCTTACACGTATCATTGAAGTTCTGGATAAACCGGTGCTTCAGTTCAGCCCATGATCCAATGGAGTTGGTCGGCAAGCTCTTCAACCAAGTGCGAGCTGTTCCTTCCAACATCATGGTGAAATATTTAGCACACACCGCCTCATCCACATCTAACATCTCCATTGCCATCTCATAGCTCTCCACCCACGCCTCTGGCTGCAAATTGGCGGTATAATTTGGTACCTTACGAGGTCCCTTGAAATCCTTGGGTAGTTGCACATTACGCAAAGCAGGAGTTAAACACGGTGTCGGTGTCAAAACCGGCGGATCTCGGGTAGGGGGTCCTGAACTGTGCGTCTAGGATCGATGGTAACAGGAGGCAGGGGACACGATGTTTTACCCAGGTTCGGGCCCTCTTGATGGAGGTAAAACCCTACGTCCTGCTTGATTTATTCTTGATGATATGGGTATTACAAGAGTTGATCTACCATGAGATCGGAGAGGCTAAACCCTAGAAGCTAGCCTATGGTATGATTGTATGTTGTATATTATCTATCGACTAGCTTGGCCTCGGTTTATATAATGCACCAGAGGCCTAGGATAACAAGAGTCCGAGCCGAATACGCCGGTGGGGAGAAGTCCTTGTCTTGATCGCCAAGTCTTGTGGAATCTTCCTTGTATACGGCAGCTGTCCGAACTGGCCCATGAGTATACGGACATGGGGGTCCTCGTCCCAATCTAATAGATCGGGAGATGACGTGGTGAGTACCCCCTAGTCCAGGACACCGTCACACGGTACCCCCTAAGGAACTGAACATCGCCCCTGGCTCCACGGAGGCGGTGGGGTGAACCGGAGTATGCTGTCGTGCTTCGTGTCAAGCTGTCAACTCGACCTCTTAACGTGCGTGGCCATGGTCCAGAACATCTTGCGCATTAGCACCTCCCCCAGCCGGGTTGTTCCCTCGTGGCGAATTTCGGCGGCGTGCACTACTGGACACAGCCGGTTCGTCTTCCACGTGTCTGCTATAACTCTGGCTTGGACGGGGAGTGGAATGAATCCTCTCACGGCTGTGTGAATATGCTTGCTGTTGATTTAGTGCTGTCTGAAGGAGCTCCCTGGCCCGACGTGCTTCCACTGCAACTGGTGACTCGCCGTCGGTCGGGAGGGCCGCCAGGCGTGAAGCGGCGACCACAATGTTGTCCAACGGGTTGGAATAATGCCCGGGCAGCGTTGATGATACAACGTTGTTCTGGTGAGGCAGGTCTGTTGTGCACGGCTGAACTGGCGCTCCTGCTCTCGGCGCCCCCGCCCGGTTTAGCATGGGTTGGTTACTAGCTCCTGCACCTGGCGTGTTGAAAAGATTTTGTGGCTGATAAACCGACGGGAGACGTGACCGGTACCTTCTTCTCATGACTTCCTCTGAAGCATTCTGATCCAGTCTAATCCGGTAAGCCTGTGCTTCCAACTCGGCCCGCTCCGCAGCCATCCTGGCGTTATCTGCTGCCAGGTCCGCTTTAGCCTGGGCTATCTGATCTTTCACTTTTGCAATCTCCACATCATGCTGATCCCTGGCTGCCGCGTCTACCTCCGCGAACATCAATGTGGCCAGAGCGTCGAACAAATCAGACAAGACTTGGGCCGGAGGTGGCGCCGAGCTTCCTGCCCCTGCTGGTGTGGCCGTCGTTGAACCGGAGAGCATTACTGCAGCGGTAGATGAATGAGGCGCCGATTGTGTGCCGGCCAAGAAGATGGCGGCCCGGTTTGGCTGACCGGGGGAATCAGTAATACTGTTGCCCTCGGATCCTCCCTCAATTTGGCCGTCCTGCAACTGGTAAAGCGATTCGGTTTCTCCAGAAGACTCGTCATCAGAGCAGACTACGCTTTCTCCATCGGACACCGGTCTGTCCTCGTGCCCTGATCCATGGACGACACCTACGAAAACATGCCTTGCCTCGGGCTGAACTGGCGAAGAACTTGCACGCCGAGCCGTTTCGATGATGTCGGTGCAGATGTCCGGCTCGGGGGCCGGTTCGCCGATCTTGCCGATGAAGATGTGAATCCCACCAAAGGGGACCCGGTACCCGTATTCGATTGAATCGGCCTCAGGACCCCCATCCTGCGTTGTCGATGTAGAGCTTGCCGCGGCGACTCTTCGTCATCCGGCCCACAGTGTATCCCTTAAGTCCATCGAAGCTGCCCTTCAAGAACTCGAAACCATCGTGCGATAGCCCCACGGTGGGCGCCAACTGTCGTGGGTTTGTCATGGCAGATGTCCTCGTGAAAGGACTTAGTCGTGGAGCCATCGCAACGGGTTAGCTTAAAGGGGTTAAACCGGACAAGGGGCACGGGAGTTTATACTAGTTCGGCCCCTTCGATGAAGGTAAAAGCCTACGTCTAGTTGTGATTGGTATTGCTAGGGTTTCGAAGGCCAGAGAGCGAATCTGCTTTGTCTGTCTCTCGAGTTGTTGTTGTATGTCCCTAAACCGCGGCCGGGTCGTCTCTTTATATACATAGGTTGACGCCCGCCGGAGTATAGAGTCCCGAAGTCGGTTTATAAACGTATCCGGTTCGGCCTCTCTCTTTCTATCTTACTATACAAGTTACATGACTAGGCCGGTTTACATTTACAGACTGTAACCCGCCTTTGGGCCCTCCGTAAAGCACCATCATCTTTACATCTTCATGGGCTCCTAATCTTCAAAGAGTCAATCCAGCTACATAAGGCCGGTTTACCTCCAGTAGTAATATCCCCAACAATAGCTGTAAATATATATATATATATATATATATATATATATATATATATATATATATATATATATATATATATATATATATGCTGCAGGCATGAGATTTCTATAAATACAGAGACGTCAACAGTAACGGTGAGCCTCATGGCGGAAAGCTTCAAGTCTGGAAACGCAGTGCGCAGCGAAACCATGGCAGTCATGCTATAGATGTTGAAAAAGCAATTCAGGGGCACAGAGAGAAAGATTCTATCAACATACAACACCGTAAGTAAACCTCAAGTTTCAACAAATGAATATCACTATATCGATCAATCAACCTTTCTGTACAATTGAATTTACAAATCTCTTTTACGCACATGTGACAAAAAAAGTAGGCATCAATACGCATGGCCAACCACGAAGATCCATTGGAGTTGAAAAATAAAGACGAAGCACACGTTAGAGACAAGACAATGCCTAAAAGGCTTAAAAGATTCCTCAATCCGGAAGAAGGAGAGCAACTACAAGATTTCGACATAGTAAGCACATGTCATGTTATAGATAAGAAATACAATCTCAGCACTACAATTCCATCTAACGATCAACAAATCATGACTAAATTCAAGAAGGATCCCTTATTTATTTATTTTCCTTTTTGCAGTTCTTTCTACCAGTTTGCATAGGCGGGCCTCTTCGTGAAGGAGCTGTCGGCCACTACTTTGTTATTACAATAAACATGAAAAAAGAGCGCTTCGAACTCCTTGACTCTTTAGCAGTTGAACATGAAGGAATAATGGATTACTTCAACACAGTAACAAACAGAGTAAAGAGCATATGGAAGCAAGTGAGCAAATTGCTCCAGCTGTCTCCAAGTAGTATTGACCATTTCGAAAAGGTCAAAATGCAGATGCCACTTCAGGGACGAACGTAAGCACTACAAACCTTTCTCCTTTTCCTTACTCACTGTAACAATTAAACTATTAATTCAATCCATAAAAAACATAGGACGTTAGGACAACTTCACCTAAACTGCCCAACCATCTTTGGACAACGACAATAACCAATTATCCTTCTACCTGTAGACTCGACTGTGCGTTCTATATGTTCATGAACGCAAAGCACTACACTGATGGTGGAGAAACAGTGTACTTAACAGAAGAACAAGTCCCGGGGTTGAGGAAGAAAATTCTCTACCAAATAATCATCCAATACAGAGATACGGCCGCACTGTCATTAATCAACTACACCAAAGGTTTCTCTTTCTCAAGACAACAAAGTAAAATTCTACTTATATAATTTTCAGAGACACACCAATAATTTTTAATTTTTAATTTTAACAGATATGCTGAACTCTGAGGTTGATATATAAGACAGTGAAATGCAACGAATATATTGTGACATAATTCAAGGAGAGATTCCTCCAACTCCCGAGCACATTGGGACGAGCGCTCAAGAGATAAAAGTTCTTGACATTAATGACACAAGTAGCGATGAGGAGAAAGAAGATTATCATGTGAGCAGCAAGGATACCACCAAAGCATCTGAAGAAGCGCTCACGGAAGAACAAGCCCAGACAGATGGTGGTTTACAGAGGGAACAACACGCGCAGCCAGACACTGATTTACAAAAGGAAGACGAACAGAAAGATCCACCGATAGAACCAGGCAGAACACCCCCAGATAAAAAGACAGAACACATAACAGGCTCTCCTTTAGAAGGTGATAATAGGACAAAGAGCGTACCAACTCGCCAACAAGAGCTTTCCAAACAGAACAAGAACCCTGTTGACGAAGATCGCAAACCAGGAACATCACCCGAGGTGAAACATGCAGAAGAAGAAAAGAACCAGAAAGAGAAGGATTTAACAGAAAAGATACTTGAATAGAGGAAACGCGATGCTGCAATCTCAGTAGAAGCAAGCATCGAAAACAACAGCACACAAAAGGAATCACCAACACCTAGCCAGCATAACGAGCAGGCGCAGTTAGGTCATGACAAGAAAAGGGCAAGGCATCTTCCAAGAGTACAGACAAGATCCCCAAAACCCTCAACGATTCAATCATCAGAGATCAGCTCAGCAAACATAATCTCAATTAAGAGGCCATTCAAACGACCAAGCAAGGAACCTGGGAAAGTCAAGGTTTCATCACTTGTTCCAGGAGATTTCATTTACAGAGAAAAGGCCATGCAACTCTATAGATATCTGATGAGCCGACAAGGAAAGGGAGAATGCGCAGGGTAAGTAGATTCTCCTAGTTCCATGGAAACAACTACACAGAGCTACAGATTCTCTAACATCCAACTAACAATTCACTCACCTACTTCCAAACCCTCCTTGCAGACAAGTGCTATATAAATATAAAAGCTCAAACCGAGAAGACTGCATTTCAGCAAAATCCTTCATGGAACAAGCAGGAAAAGGAGAAACACAAATGGAGGGCTCCATGCTAAACGCATTACTGGAGGAACGGGCAGAATAAGAACAGTTCAACCCAGACGACACAACTGTACTCCCTGCAGGTTTCGCAAATGTATGCATACCTCACCCACAAAAAACCACCGCCATTACTACGATAGAATATTTAACTGAAACCACAAACTCTCTTTCTTGAAGCTGGTGCTCGGTCTCAATTATGATAACGGAGAGCTATCAGAATTCAACAAGGACGAAGCACTAAAAGGATTTGAACTCCTCGTGGGAGGTAAAGACATCCTCCATTCGAAGATGGTAAGATCATTATTATTACTTAGCACATGACCTATTCTCTTTGGGCTTTCAACGATAAAATGAAATTCAATTTTTACATCAACAATGATCTCCTCTCTCAACGTAGATCATGATACCTCACCACACAAACAAACACTATACGCTCTATGTTGTGAACAAGTTCAGAGATAGCATCGACATCCTTGACTCACTGAACTACATAAACTACGCTGATTTGTCTTGGAGTCAACACCATGAGCATCAAGAGGAACTGGTACGTACTTTGTCTACATTTATTTCCTCTTTTCCTCATGATAGTATGATACTCTTACTTTCCTCAATGCCGCACCCAAACAACAAAACCATAATGCAATAACAGATGAGAAGGATGTCCATGCTGATGAACAAGCACCACGGACTAAAACACAAGAACGGACCAGACTGGGAAAGGATAGCAGAAAGGCCTCACAGGGTCTGCACACCAAAGCAAGAAGGAACACAATGCGGTCACTTCACGGCCCAATTTGCGAAATACTATAATGGGAAAGAACTGGTCAAGGACAGAGAAGATTTTCATGTAAGTTACCACTGCATACATGTCAAATAAATTGATTTCTTTATTACCGTAATTAGTTTATTAACAATTGTGAACAACATGTAACTATAAACCATACATTTTCACATGCCTGCAGCCCAGCAAGGTCGATGCAGAATGGAAACCGGAGTACGTATACACACTCATATTCGGTAAAACCAACCAAATAAAGGACCATCAACTTCCTGGAAAACTCAAAGATTACAAACCAGAGACTGCAAACCTTTTTTCACCCATGAAAGGTAATATAACTATTTTCATTTTTACCATCAGTCATCATTACTAGAGCTTCAAATATTTCTTTTAGAATCAACAACCATAATTTTTGTGCTTTGACTGAGCGAGACGTAAAAAACCAGCATCAGTCAGAGAGCAGCAAGAAATACCCGCAACACGGGCATTCGTTTCTACACGTGGATAAGGCAAACGAGCTCTGCAACATAGTCATGAGTGACACATGGCAGGATGAATTCAAAAGGTAACTGCAAAGAACCTTAAATTCCTATTTATCAAAAGGAAGTACTTGGTTAATGACTTTCTCAACAAAAATTTCTTCTGCTGCCCTGAATGTAAGCAGAAAAGTAGTATTCTCGAGAGATCAACCAAAGACAACTTTTACTGGATCAAAGCTAAAGGAAATATTTGGGCCTGCAAACAAGAAAAATCTTCAAGGAATGGAAAAGAAGGTGCTCAATGAGTTAGCAGAAGCATGGGAAAGCAGCAACCAAACTATACACAAAATACATAGACTATTATTAGGCCCAAGATTTGCGGAGGTAAATTTCAAAAAAATTCACAGTGATCATATAAACTCATCTTTTTCGAACTATTGTTTAATCTCTTGGTACCAATCTATTTTTTCTAACTCGTTTTTTATTTTATTTTATTTGTTGCCTGCAGCATATTCTGGGTTTAAAGGATAAAAGAAAATCTATGAAGGACTTCAGAGTTGATTTCACCCGAGAAAAGGATGCCTTGGTTCCTTTGTTCCTTAAGAAATGTCAATCAGAGAAGCTCAAAACAGCAAAAATGGTAATAGCGTTTTCCATACAACAAAATAAAAACAAGCATTTCAAAACAGAATACTATATTCTAAACTCTCCTCTAACAATAAAACTTTTGTACCATAGGTATTCATGCCATTTGAAAAGGAAGACCGATACACACTATTGGTGCTCGACAGATATAAAAGGAAGCTTCAAATCATCGAACCTGAAGAAACCTCTCTTGAAGAATTGAGAAGACAAGAATACCTGAAAAATCAACGTGATCGACATGTGCATGATGCCAAACTAATGAAGCAGATTGCTATCATGGAAAACAACGAAGCCATCAAAGAAAAGGACCATCACAAATACCACAACCATAAAGACAAAGTGGTAAGAATTGTAAATAATGCCATCTTTCAGTTTTACAAATTACACTACATGTATCTCTAAAAACAAAAACAAAATGCAATTCCCAGGTTCCCAGGTTTAAAGAAGTATACGAAATATTACTGGGTGAAAAATTCGAAAAGGAAAATACAAGATGGGGTGTTGAAGTTTTACAGGGCGTTCCAAAGGTGAACAAAGGTGAAACCCCGTTTGTTGTTCTAAGGTTCGCGCATCTCTTTGATGGCAACCACTTCGTCGAAGAGATTGATAATTTCGACGTAAGTTTTCGCTTAAAACTTGCAATAAATCTTCTAGGTATCATACAACTGCATGACCTAATACTGATGTGTTTTCTCTCCTTTTTTTCACTGACCTTTTTATAGGATGGCACGGAACAATGGAAAGCACAACAACTGTGCAAGCTAGTATTTAGCGATCAGAATACAATCGAACCCAGCGAAATGGGTGATGAGATTAGAAAGATCTACGACGACATCACGCAATAAAAAGTTGTTGATAAGCGAACGAGCCTAGCTCCATCGAAACACCAGAAGATGGTTTAACCGCACATCGTACTGTAATAATGAAGCAACAGACTATTTTTATTGATGTAGTTCCTTTATTCTTTAGTAACCAAGCATTCGAACACAAGCCGGTGCCCATGCCCCAACTATCAATCCAGGCGGTTGATGACCATGCCCCATAAACCACCCAAGTCCGTCCCTAGACATACGTGCGTCAAGTCGACACGCCATGACTCTACATACTACTCACGCGTGACCACCGGTGACTTTGATGTTTCACAAACATTCCCCCTTTCTGAAACCGTGTGCTGCCGAACGCCACCAACCTACAGAATGAGTCTGGCATGAGTACAAACATGACTCTCTAAATGAGTATTCAAACAAATGCATGTGGTCCCACCGACTCACGCCATTAGAGACCTCACACTTGTGCATCCACAATGGTGCCTTCCTACCTCAGTATTAGCAAGCAAGCCTCTCCGACCACACCACCATGCATCCAGAGGGTTAAGAGCCAGTAATGCCTCTCAAAGGCCCACACAACTCCATGCCCGTGATGCCAGACACGCGTGACTCTCTAGAGGCTTCACAACCGTGACTCCCTAAATTCGTATTCGGAAGCATGCCTCTGGTATCACACTTTTGAATTTTCGCAACAACAAAAACCCCACTTCCGTGCCTCTTGGGTCTTCACCTCCGTGCCTTCCGTAACTGATCTACGTGCCTAACGTGTCATGCCACGAGACTCTTACATGGTCACAGTACCATGCACATGTCTCTTCACAAACGTCAGAACAGTGCATCTCTAACCGAGCATTCCAACACATGCCTCTCAGACCACACTATTGTGCACCCACAACGTTGATACCCGTGCATCGAGAAGTCGCAATCCCGTGCCTTGCGTACCTGGATCCAGGTGCCTCTCTCACATGACACTTGCCATGACTCTTACATGCCCCATGACGTCGCACAACCTTGACTCACTTACAAACCGTGACCCTGTAACTATGTATTAGGAGCTCAACTCTGCTACCTCGTCCACGTGCCTCCGGCCCCTGTAGTAACACACGCCGGTGACTCTAAAGACTGCAAACATGTGCCTCTCTAACTGCGTATTCCGTCCCATACCAATCCTGCCACTTGTCTAGAAGACGCGCTTGTGTGGACAACTAAAGTGTACTCAGCGCAAAAAGACTGCTTTGCATTTTGTTGTTTTTAGAGTAAAAAGCAACATTACTACTTCAAAATCACATGATTGCTGAATAAACATAGTACTTAGCAAGCTAAATAACTTGCTCAATCACATAAACAAACTACAACTTGACATAAAGAAACTTGTTTAACCTGATACAGATGACATTACAAACTCCTTCATTTTAACAGAAGTAAACTACGAACCTGATACAATAGAAAGGACAAGCATAAACACAGGCAACTCCACGACCAGTTTTCTATGTTTTCGTCGTCACTAGTATACGTAGTAAGTATCGTCATAATTCTTCTCTGTCTCTTTTGTACTCTCCATACCTTCTCTGATGTTTTCAATTCTCTTCCATGACTCGTAGGTTGCGTACGCATCTATCGCTGCATACTCAATGAGGTAATTTGGCAGTGGGCTGATCCCCCACAGTTTATGGTCTTTAACTCTATCAATCTTATCCTTCATCTGTTTGTAGAATGGGTGGATCACGCCACATGCAACATCAGCAAAAGAGTGGTACCTCTTTCTTCCCTTGAAAGGAACTCTCCATTTTGCGCTGGATCTCGACGTACTTGTCAGGGTTGATCTCCAAACCAGAACTTCGCAGCATCTCTTTGTCACCTTCAATACTGAAGCCGGCAAAGGTGTAGAACCTGTCCTCCTTCAGGAATGGGCGCAGGCTCTTGGGCCTGCAGGGGGATGGCACATTTAAGGTTGATTCATCAAGTATCGATCAAGTACATGCTTATATAGTACGTATAATTCATGGACGAAAACATTTCAGAAACTGCTACGCAAAGTTCAGAAATAAAATACAAGCACAGCATGTTATTTCTATTTTTTGGAATTTACACTTGAACCAATTACCTATCCACTTCTTAGCCACGTTAACACATCAATTCAAGAAACTGAACTACACTAGAACATGAAATATAGAAAATACACTAGAACAGAAAGTACGCTAGAACATCGAGTTCCGAAAATAATCTCGTACATCAAACCCATAAATTAATCTAGTGCATCAAATACATGAACTGATCTGGTGAGTCAAGTTCAAAATCTATTGTGCTGCATCTACTTCAGAAACTTCACGGATACATCAACTCAATAAACCAATCTAATCAAATTTCCGGGTGAAAAGATAATTAAACAGAAGCACGGAGAGGTTGAAACTGTAGGATGGTTCGCCATTTTGTTGCCGCGGTGATGTGATATACCAAACAGAGTTCCTCCACGCATAACTGTAGAACCGCTGCCCTCTACGGAGGTTGGTCCTCCCTGGTATACTCAACATCAACGCCGATGTAGTGAGGGTACAAGCCACAGAGCCTCTTCAGGATCCTGCTGATCATCTTGTCGGCTTCCTCAGGATTGCTGGTGCATACGACATCCAGCTTTTCCTTGCCGTGGATGTAAACCTCCTTGAGGTGCACTTTGTAGTCGTGCTTCTGACCGGGGACCTGAACGTCGTCGACCTCCGTGCTCTGGTCGGATGTCTCACCACGGGGACGCTTGGCAGATGGTTCCTCCGCCATTACGCTCCTCCAGCGATGGCCGCCTTCACACAGAGATTGTGAGGAGATGCTAGTTGAGATGGAACGGCAATAGTGTTTTCGGAATTGAGCGGCTATGGAAGCGCAGTTACCCTTTTCTACCAAGGTCTGGGTCGTGGAGGAGGCGGTTGGACGCGGCCTCGTCGTGGTAGAGAGGGCGGAAGACATGCGCTCGTCATTGTTGTGAATCGAGGCAACCGCCGAGTGGCAATGCTCGCGGTTGGCGGGAAAAAGCAACCGTCAAATCGTTCGATTAAGCACGTAACAAATGTTATTGCTCTCACCTTTCCCGGCACACGTCGCTACTACCACACGACCAATGTTGCACAGACTTCACACATGTGGACCCACAACCCATACTCTTTGAGTACTATTTGCACCGATGCCTCTAGTACCAAACTTCCCGACGCATCACTCTCACGTGCCCGTGGCGACACACGCTCGTAACTCTAAAGACTTCACAACCGTGACTCTCTGAGTAAGTCTTCAGATGCATGTCCCTGCCACCACATATTTGTGCATCCACAGAGTTGATACCAGTGCCTCTAAAATTCCAACGTCGGTGCCTGTTGAGCCTGATGTTCCGTGCCTCACATGTCTACTAAGATGCTATAGCGGAAAAAAAACCAGGCGACACGAATCTTGATACTAAAATCAGACCGTCGAAGATTACATACGGTTCCATCATTTCCATTTATCCCACCTCCACTACTCTCTTCCTTCCTCTCTTCCACAACAAAATCTCGAAACATTCCACACTCACACAAGATCTCCTCATAGGTTCATTACACCAAATTCCAAGTAGAGTTCCCCTCGCAAAACAACCGCCACCACGCTTCGCCAACCACCCTCCCACTTCGAGATACACACCGTCAAACGATGCGCCCAACGACACAAAGTATCCACCCGACGACGACGAAGCAATGACTTCAACACCGCCGGCGGAGATCACAATAAAAGAACGAACAGACAGAATCGACCGATGGAAGCGAGAAGCCAAACACAAGCAATCGAATGTAAATAACAATCTATCCCATTACATTCCATTCTCCAGGGACAACAACCCTATCCACCACAAAAAACAGAGTTTTGCACTATCCAAAATCAACTTGTCTCAAAAATTGAAGTACTGTACACACGACATTTAATAGAAACGCTACTGTTCCCCGCTGCGGAATTTTCACCACACGAAATGCGCTTAAAAGTACTACACCTGCCACTTCACTAACTATAATAGCTCAAATGATCCAAATACTTCGAGCATGCTGAGAGCTCATACTTGGTAATTACACCAGATTTTCTCTGCCCGTTGTCCCTTGATTGTAACTATTTTCAAGTTAAGTGCCTCGTGTCCGTCACAGCACTGTTTTTACTTCAGTGCCCATTGTACCAGAATCCATGCCTCCTATACATTCTAAGCCCTGCCTCATGTGCGTACAACCACGTGCCTCGCATGACACTTGCCGTGACTCCTACGAGGCCTGTCGTGCCACACCCACCTCACTTCACAACCTTGGTTCTGTAACCAAGTAGTCGGACCCATGCCTCTGCCGCCACAGGTTTGTGCATCCAGAGAGTGCACACCCGTGACTTAAGAAAACACACGTACGTACCTGTTGTGGATTCACCTTTTCTGCCTTCCATGACTGAACCAACGTGCCTTTCTCGCTCCCGAGACTTCACAACCATGCCTCTTTAACCGAGCATTCTAACACTCGGACCCATGCCTCCGCAGCCACACGTTTGTGCATCCATAGAGTGCACACCCGTGATATGAGAAAACACACGTACGTGCCTTTGTCGCTCCCCGAGACTTCACAACCATGCCTCTTTAACCGAGCATTCTAACACTCGGACCCATGCCTCTGCAGCCACACATTTGTGCATCCATAGAGTGCACACCCATGACATGAGAAAACACACATACGTGCCTTTGTCGCTCCCGAGACTTCACAACCATGCCTCTTTAACCGAGCATTCTAACACATGCCTCTCCCAGCGCACTCTTGTACTACATCCACAGGGTTGATACCCGTGCCTCGAGAAGCAGCATGTCTGTGGCTGCGTTGGATTCATTTCTGTGCATCCACTGCTTAAATCCACACGCCTCACACAACACTGGCCTCCTGTGCCTGCGTCAATGTGCCTGTAGAACCTGCACTTCAGTGCCTCGTGTGCCTGCATCCACATGCCTGTAGAAAGGCTCCACTTCAGCACTACCACGTGACTTCACAAACGTGGTGCCTTCACTTCTTTGCCTACACGTACATGCACCCACGTGCCTCACGTGGCACTCGCCCAGACTCTTACGTGTCCCGTAATGCCACACCCACGTGACTTCACGAACGTTGTTCTGTAAGTGAGTAGTCGGACCCATGCCTCTCCCGACACACATTTGTCCATCCAGAGAGTACACACCCGTGACTTGACAAAACACACGTACGTGCCTGTTGTCGATTCACCTTTTCTGCCTTCCGTGCCTGAACCAACGTGCCTCACATGCCTAACGAAACATGCGCGGTGACTCTTACATGGTCCCACTGCCACGCCCGCGTCGCTCCCGAGACTTCACAACCATGCCTCTTTAACCGAGCATTCTAACACATGCCTCTGCTACCGCACTCTTGTACTACGTCCACAGGGTTGGTACTCGTGCCTCGAGAAGCAGCATGTTCGTGCCTGTATTAGCTGCATTTCCGTGCCTCCGCTGCTTACATCCACGTGCCTCATATGACACTGGCCTGACCCGTGGTTCTCTAACTGCCTGTAGAACCCACACTTCCGTGTCTCCTGTGCTTCCCTCTAGAAGTGCCTGTAGAACCCACACTTCCGTGTCTCCTGTGCTTCCCTCTAGAAGTGCCTGTAGAACCCACACTTCTGTGCCTCCTGTGCCTGCATCCACGTGCCTGTAGAACCTGCACTTATGTGCCTTGTGTGCCTGCATCCAAATGCCTGTAGAGAGGCTCCACTTCAGAACTAACAGTCTCAACACTAAAAAAAATACTATAGCACAAAAAAAACCAAGCCAAGCATAACGAATCTTGATGCCCAAACGGACGGCTAAAGATTAGAGACGGTTCGACGGTTTCCATCTGTCCCTCCCTCTTCTACTACCTTGCTTCCCCTTCCGGAAAATAAATCTCGAAACCTTCATCACTCCCGCACGCTCTCCTCCTTCCTTCTACACACAAACACAAACTCGAAATCTAGTTTGCGTCTTCCGACAACCGCCACCGCGTTCGCCAACCACACTCAAATCCAACAAACAAACAGCCACACTCTTCCTGCGACAACACCAATAACCCGCCGGCTGCGGCAACCGACAGCGAGGACTTCAACAGCGGCGGCGGAAATCGCAACAAAAAAGGAGCAACGACACAATAAGCGGATGGAAGCGAAAAACACAGCACAAGCAACTGAAGGTAATTATCATTCTATCCCACTCCATTCCACCGGGTAGATCGTAGTGATTTTTCCACTTCCAGGAACAGCAACCCTAGCCACCGCTACCAAGGAGTTTTCTAATAACCAAAATCAATTTGCCTAACAAACTGAACTAGCGCAGAGATGAGATTTAGTAGAAATGCTACTGCTCTCCGCCCTGGGATTTTCGCCATACGATTTGTGCTCAAAGCTAAAAAAACTTGAAACATCAGTACCTAGAATACGCCCATAGATCCAAACCCCACAAGCATTCTGAGAGGCCAAACTGATAACCATACGAGATTTTCTACATCCCTTGTCCGGCAATGTAACCATTTTTCAAATTAAGTGCCTCTGCTGTGAAATACCATGAACAAAGAATAGATGTACCCTGTGCTTCTATGGTAAAACAACATGTGCCTCTCTATCCATGCAAATTTGTTTTCACACCACACAGGTTTTTTTCCTGTGACACTCGACTCTGCTTCGAACACCTGCCCATTTTTTACGCAACAATGACAAATCCTCACGAAGAAGCTAAAACGCAGCAAAATACTGACGAAGACCCTGCTGAAGAGCATGCAAATCAGCAAGCTCCTGTCAATGGTTTGAGCAAAAGGTCTCCACTGTCCATCTACAGAAAACTATATTGAGAGTTATTAATAACTTAACTGCTATCCTTGACAACAATGACTTAACTATGTCTACAAATTAAACTACCTACCACTTTTTATATATTTCTTTATAGAAAACATAAAAAATGTTGACACACTATCTTGTTTTTAATTCAAAAACAGGTTAACTTACCCAATAAATCTTGAACTATCATTGATGATATTCCTCCAATTATGAAATATCACCTACAGACTGGATTTTTGTCTCAGAAAATGCTTCACCCTAACTTCACTACCCCAGCTGCACTCATAATCTTAATTAATATTTTCTTCCGTCCCCTGATTAGCTCAACCGGTAACATTAGTAATAACCTATCTTAACCCAAGAAAATAAAACTAAAAATCCCCTTTGGAAGTTTCACATTCCTTATGCATAATCATGGAAGACATATATTTTCAATGTGTATCAACTATTTTCAGACAAAAAGAACACCATTTTGTGTTACTTGGTCATTATACAGGACACGAAGACGGTGATATTCACAGCGCAAAAACAGGCAGCATGACTCCTCATTCATCAGAAAAGGACACAGAACAAAACATGAGGAACAAACCACCTGTAGAAGAAATGATAACTTACACCAGGCTCAATAAGAATAAATATCCGACAACAAGCAAAAAAGAGGAAATCAGATACAAGCACTGTTTTTACTCCTGGAGCAAAAAGGCTAAAGAAAAAGGACAATGCTGAAAACATCATCGACACTAGTACCTTGCAGAATCAGCCATTACCTCTAATGGTACTCCCGCCAACATCACCAACCACCACGAAGAAACAAGCTGAACGCAAGAAGAAAAACAAACGACGAAGGGTAGAAAAAGAACAAGACGATACCAACAGCAAAGGTTCAGATACCAATGATGACGACGATAACAGGGAACATCATGCAGATTTGATTCCTACGGACGGCGATGATGCCGATGAGCATGACACCGACGCAGAACATGACGATGATGTAAAAACACACTTATGTACTAATTTTTAATACCACTATTAAGGACTCAGGATCTAACGTTCATTTCTAACGAAACCCTTTCATTTTGTCTTCTGAAACAGAACAACTCAGGACAGAAGGACAGAAAGAGAAGAAAGACAAGCGGAAAAGAATTGGCAGCACCAATAGTTGACGAAGAACAGCAAGAAACAGACAAAGAGAAATGCCAAATCAAGGCAGGGTCAGCATTCGCTCATGTCAAGAAAGCATGGAATTTACTTAAAGACCGTCACAGGGAAGATATTAGGATGGCAGGATTTGGCAGCATAGAGAACTGCAAAATAACGGGCTCCATCTGCAGACCACTTGCAGCACACATCTACGACAACCTAGACATAGAAAGCATGACAATAACCTTCGGTGATGGTACCGAAGACAAGAAACTCAAGATTACCAAGGAAGCTATACACAAGGTGTTTGGTTACCCAAACGGCACGGAAAAGTCAACACCAAGGCCAGCGAAGAGCCCAACTTCAATGAAAAAACTGATGTCAGACCTTGGCTTCAAACATATAGATTTCAGGCCAAAAGAACCCTTCGCAGAGCTAAATAAATTGGTGGAACTAGATGACGAACAGTCAAACAGGAAATCAGTTAAAATATTTTTCCTTATTTTTTTCCACAACGTTGTCTGCAGGTCAAGCGTCGCTATCTTCGCCCGACAAGCTATAATGGTAGAGGACATGAACTATCCAGAGATGGCAAAGATGGATTTCTGCGAGGTAATCATCGAATGTATTAAGGAAGGAGCCAATATATGGCAGAAACACAGAGACTTGCCTCAGGAAGAAAAGAATAAAAAGCATGTCAATGGTTTGTCACAGGGGCCAGTAATCATGTACCTCGACTCCCTGCTGCTGCCAACCGACACAAAAGAAATGTGGAAGATTGCAAATACAATGGACAAGACCTCATTACCACGAGCAAATCATCTCAAAAAGAGTGACCTAGCGAAAATAGCTAGAGCAGATATGAAAAGGGACGGAAAAACACGACCAGATGACTATGAATTTGGCAAAATACATGTATAGCTATATTGTACATAAATCAGTCGTTCCCTTTTTCAAAACGGTTTCCATTCTAATTAACTACATTCCACCAAAATGATGCAGACATGGAAAGGAACAGCAGAGAGAATCTTCTATGCCAACACAGCATCAACTTCGTCTTCAATCCGGCAGATAGCAGGATAACATCGCAAACAACAGCAACACTAGAACACGACCAAACTGCTACCACCTCCACCCAAACGCCGGCACGAACCACGTGTCGGCACCACTGGAAGCAGGGAACCAAACAAAAGCATCAGCACAGGAGCAGAAGAAAGATTCCAAAGGATAAACAAATTGTTGCAAAAAGTACTCCATGAAGCAGAACAGATACCCTCAGTAACCACCAGGCCTGAAAACCAATGCAACGAAAAGGAAAAAATACTGGATGAAAAAACTAAGAACCTAGTCACGCAACAAACAATTGCCCTGATGGATTCATTGGAACAACTCAGACAGTTTCAGGACATAGTTTGCACAAGGTACCTGACAGACAACGCGACCCTGCAGACACTAGAGCAAGCAGATCCAGCAGCCTCAAGTAGACTAGCCGATGCCAACCGCACGAATGAAATCGTAGCCACAATAGAACCAAGAGAAAGGAGAAAAAAAGGAAGAAGAAGAAGACAAAGAGAGGAAGACAAGAGCAAAATCAAGGGACATAGGCATTGACAAGCAGCAAAAACAGGTAAGTAAATACTAATGCATGGTGCCATGCGCACACTAAAGCAAACCCCTGTTTTCATACCTAAACTGAAAAGAACTGCCTTAATGCTTTCAGAAACGTACCAATAGCAAGCCAGGCCAAGATGAACTCCAACAGCAGGATGGTGTCAACAACCCCAAAAACACGAATGAACACAACAAACAAAGCAACCTCACAACAGACAATGCTACAACAACAACTACCCCAACACAAGCACAAGATACGATCGACATCAGAACCTGTGAAGAGGTCAGTATGAACATCCATTTTTCCTTTCAAAACCAGATAGAGTTATATGTGAACTAACAAACCTCCAACAAAATTTAGGCTCAGCTGAAGAACAATCAACTCAGCAGCCCAGCCAAATAAATGCAAGAGCCGAACCCACAATCAACCGTTAGCATAACAAACAACAAAGAAGAACAAAACAACGAAGAGGAGGTAAACTTCCATAACCCACTATTACCCACACCGAAAACTCATGAATGGAAGGAAAGAAAGTGAACCAAAAACTCATATAGTTTGATCTCCAGGTATCACAAGCACTGCAAGACCAAGAGACAACCCGTGATGAAATTGAACCCCATAGTGAACCTCAAACAGGCGAAGGGGTCACACAACAAAAACTTTGTGTACAAGAGATTTCCAGCACCACAAAATTGAAGATCACCATCACGGGTACAAAGGAGAAAGTGCAAGACATCCCAGCAGATGAGAAACAAGAGACTGTTATACCTGACAAAGAAACAGTAGATGCATGCACAAATAACCCAGTCATCAACACGGAGGTAAAAATTCAACAACAACAACCACTTTTCAAAATATTTTTATGATGTCTGAACTACCTAATACACCCCGCTACGTCAATACAAAGATTATAAGGGATGTCTCACCATTTTCTTTGAACAAATGCAGGAAACAAACGAGTACGCTAATCTCGAAGATCAAGAACTTCAAACAACAACATCGGAAGAGGTTGAAGACGTGAGGTTACAGAGCTCAGACACAAATGAAGTTCAATCTATAATTTCATTTTTTATTAAACAGGAAGAGGAAGCAAGCAAAAGCACTGGCATAGACATTCAACAAGAAAAACTAGAGGACAACACAAGACAAGGAGAAGCCGTAGTACAAGGAGTAGACAGTCCTGCAACTCCAGAGATAGAGGTCTTATAAAAAAATTGTAACTGAAACAGTCAGAAATGCACCCATTTCTTAAATATTTTTTGTGATGGTGCAGACGCAAGAAGCTCAAGAAACCATCAACAATCAAGACCATCAAACACAACCAGGGGAGCCCAATGAAGAACCCAAACATGCTCTTCAAACAATAGACAATAATGCCACTGAAGACCAAGCCACAAAAAATTCACTAACCAAACAACAAGTACAAGAGACAGCGGCAGCGTCAATGACTGAAAAGGTAAACTTACGAAACCTGCAACTATGAAATTACAAAATTGCTGCGTGTAGAATAAAATAAAGTTCAACCTAAACCACATTTGTACTCACTCCAATGGACTCTCACTTTGCCGCCTCTATGTTTGAACAGCTGCAAGAAAAAAACAAGGTCAGTGACGATGAACAGCAAAATAAAGAGTAAGAGAAGAACCCAAAACCACCACTGAATGAAGAATCAACAGTAACAACAACAAATATAGAGGTGAAAACACATAACACCTCTTCATGAACTTATAGTTGAAAAACACGCATTTGACATTTCACTACTTTCCTGCATAGCAGAGAGAGGAGACCAATGAGCAAAAGGAGGACACTGAAGAAGGGCAATATGTTCTTCAAAAGGCAGCCATCAACGTAACAGAAGACCAAGCCCAAAAATATTCACTCACCGAAAAACACGCAGCAGAGACGGCAGCAGCAACAACGACTGAAAAGGTAAAGTTACATACGTTGGTCCTATCAAAGTATAAAATAGCTATGTGGAACCTCAAATGCACTGCCACTTAGCCACCTCTGTGTTTCAAAAGCTACAAGACAAAAACGACGGCACTAGCGATGAACTACAAAATAAAGAAGAAGAAGATGCCCCAAAACCTCAACTCAACGAAGAACAAGCACAACATTCAGCAACAATGATTGAGGAGGTAAAGTTACATAAGCTGATTCTACGAAAATATAAAGTCGTTCCATGTCAGGACCCCGATCCTAAGTCACACCGGTCTAGCATGTAACACATCATATCGCTTTGCGGCCTCACGCACGGTATTCCCACGGGTGCCACCTTACCTGGCCCGGGACCGTTTGCGCCTTTTGGCTCACGTATATGATAGTGTCGCTAGCATCCATATGACAAAGAACCCGAGCTGACATGGCTAGTCGTGAACCCAAAGTGGCACTAACTTACAGGGACAGGCATACATGACCTAGCAACGAACGTGTCGGTCATCAACGAGTGAATCCAGGCTGTAGCACTGGGCTAGCAGGACTCCGGTGAACCGGGCTGTAGCGGGCTAACAGGACTCTGGAATTCATCGCGTGACATTTCCCCGAGGGGACAGACACAGGAACGAAGATGGACACATGCCGGCCAGCCTAAGTGTTCCGGAGCAGTAGCAAGCTACCATGGCTCAGTGGAAACACTAGGAGACATTTCCCGGTAAGAGAGGCTACCAAGGATAAACAACTAGGTTGTCAGATCCCACACATACCAAGCATTTCAATAACATACACACAATATGCTCGATATATGCAATACAACATGGCATCACAACATGACTCTACGACTCAAGTATTTATATTCAATAGGCTCCGAGGAGCGAGATATTACAGACATGGGTCTCATGACCCAACACTCAGAGCATACAAGTCAAAGCACATGCGGAAGCTTAACCTGTCTGAGTACAGACATCTATAAATGAAAAAGGCTGAGAAGCCTGACTATCTACCAGATCCTGCCGAGGGCACAAGATCGTAGCTGAGGTAACAAGCTAAACGTCGAAGTCCAAGCGGAACTACTAGTGAGACTGAAGTCTCTCTGCAAAAACATAAAATAGGCAAACGTGAGTACAAATGTACCCAGCAAGACTTACATCAGAACTAACTACATATGCATCATTATCAACAAAGGGGATGGTGGGGTTTAACTGCAGCAAGCCAGCTTTGACTCGGTGGCTATCCTGAACTACGACTGCAAGTAACTCTTTTGAGGTGGCGCACACGAGTCCACATATTCACCATATCAATACACCACTATGGATCCGCTCTCGTTTTCCTACGAGAACGCCATCCATAGCAATCACGCTTATCTTGCGTATTTTAGAGTATCCACTTTCACTTGTCTATGAACTGTACAAGGGGTCCAAGTTTCCATATCCGAGGAATCCGGCTATTCGAATAGATGATGTTAACCCTGCAGGGGTGTACTTCTTCACACACGCTCTCGCCACTTACCGCCCTGTACACGTCATGTACCTCGACAACCTTCAAGCGGAAGCCGGGTGAGGGAGTCGGCCACGACCTGACTAACGGAACAAGTCTCTAGTCCAGGTTTATCGCCTATTCGGGTTCCATCCGCAAGGAGATCCGGCTGGGGTGTCGCTCACGGCCCCAAACGATGTGAGCAGGGTTCCCAAGCCCACCTCGACGGGTGGATCTACGCTTGGTACACCGTGCCACTGTGCCTAGTCTGTCCCAAGCCCACCTGTACCGGGTGCCACTTGGTAGACTACTAACACAACCTACAAACACCAGAAACTAGTTGCAACTCCTGGACAGAGATCATGTTGATTAATAAGTCGAGAGGGGTCGAGTTACCGGAACCCAATGTGTGGTAGTAACTGTTCATGGATCACAAACACAGAACTCAGTTCCTGAGGACGGCTGCAATGAGACAACCCACCATGTACTCCTACATGGCCTCTCACCGCTACCTTTACCAAATCGTGTTCACATACTTAGCTCACACGCAATAGGACATGTTCACACGCCTCTGATTCATCCCCGATGAATCAGACCTGACTCAACTCTAAGCAGTAGCAGGCATGACAAACAAGCATGAATGAGTAGGCACATCAGGGCTCAAACAACTCCTACTCATGCTAGTGGGTTTCATCTATTTACTGTGGCAATGACAGGTCATGCAAAGGATGAAGGGGTTCAGCTACCGCAGCAAGTAACAAATATGTCGTTGTTGTCCTAATGCAGTAAAAGAGAGCAGGAGCGAGAGAGTGGGATTTTATCGGAATGAACAAGGGGGTTTTGCTTGCCTGGCACCTCTGAAGATAGCATTGAGTCTTCATCAGTGTCAACGATCACATCGTCGGTACAACGTCTATCGAGGGGGAACAACACTGGCAAACACAGAAGAAACATGATCCATGCAATGCACAATATGATGCATGCTATGACATGGCAATATGAATGTGGTTTGTGCTAATGCAACTAGAACCAGTTTAAAGGAAGTTGGTTTGAATCCAAGATTCAAACTCAAACTCCATATGTGGATATTTAAATGCCATTAATATGATTTGTGCTAAACAGCATCTATAAGTTGTTCTAACATTCATGAAAATGGTACAGATGGATTCCTTGAATTTTTCTGATAATTTTTCATATATAAATTATTTAATTTGGAGTTACGGTTGAATTTCTATGAATTTTAGAAGTTTAGAATATTTTCTGAAATAAATAAATCATTTCTGATCTATTTAAAACTCCAGAAAACATTTACTGCGTCAGCATGACATCAGCCTGACGTCATCAGGTCAACAGTGCGGGTCCAGGTCAAACCTGACGTGTGGGGGCCACACGTCAGTGTCACAGGGCTGCTTAGCTCACTGACAGGTGGGACCAAGTCAACGGCCACGTCAGCTTGGTCAAAGCTGACGTGTGGGCCCATGGTGGTTAGGTTAAAACTTAACAGAAAATAGTAAAGATTAAATAAGGGCGTGGGGCCCATACGTCAGTGGCTCTGGGGAGGGTTAGCTGGCCGTGATTAGCGCTAATCACGCGGCCACGTCGGCAAGTGACGCCGGCGACCACGGCGACGGCGGGACCTCGCCGGAGTTGCTCGGGACGGTGCTACAGACGGTTGTTTGCGACGGGGTTGGGCTCTACGGGGAGCTGGAGGAGTGGCGCTTCCACTGGTGGCGGCGAATGGAGCTGGGGTGGCCCGAAGCGACGGCAACTACCTCGACGGCGGTGGCCGGAGTTTGGGCGACCACGGGTTTGATGCTGCAGAGAGCAAGCGGGCTAGTTTTTGCACTAGGCATGCTCTACGGGAAACTACGAACGCGCAGGGCTCGCCGGGGTGACCAAATGGTCACCGAAGCTACGTTGGCGGCGAGCTCGGCGGAGGTGAGCTTCGGCCATGGCGGAATCGGTGCTAGAGGACGCGCTAGAGGAAGGGCACAGGGGGGAAAGGGAGAGGAGCTAACGTAGGGACTAGCAGAGTCGACGACGAGGTCGGGGAAGCTCTGGACGACGCGAATTTACGGCGGCGATCTCCGGGCACCGGAGATGAAGACGACGACGCTCCGGTCGACTGGGGCCTCCTCTGGTCGCGTGCGTCGGTGTGCAGCTCCATGGAGTCGGGACGGAGCTCAGGGATGCGAAGAGGGAGCGAGGGGGTGGCTGTGGCCACAGCGAACGGCGTCGGTGGCGACGAGCTCCGCTCGGGCAGAGAGGGAGAGAGAGCAGAGGAGAGGAACGAGGGAGAGGGAGAGGGCGAGGGGGTCCAGGGGGTCGCGCTGGCGTCGTCTAGGCGCGACGAGGGGAAGCCAGGCAGGCTAGGAGGGAGGAGGTGGCCGGGGCGCGTGGCCGCGCGCGCCGGGCGCGTGCCCGTCCTCCTGGCAGAGGAGGAAGGCGATAGGGGGGTAGCGGTGGCGGGCTGGGCCGATTCTGCTGGGCCACCAGGTGAGTGGGCCTCAGGTAAGCGTCAGGTAAGTCCTACTCTGCTCTGTTTTATTTTTCTGTTTGTTTTATTTTTTTATTTAATCTTTTGCCACTGTTTTGAATTTAAAATAATTCAAACAATGCCAAAAGCTCCTCTGAATATTTTTATTTTGCTAGATGGACTTTTCCAAAAGCTCATAAAATATTTCAGGGGTATTTGAAATTATATTCTAGTTATATGAATATAATTCAAATTCAAATAGCTAATGATTTAAATTCAAAGTCCCAAAAATAAATCCTTTTAAAATGTTCATTATTTTTGGTTTGGATCAAAACCCTTGCCAAAAATATTAAACATCTAAGAAGAGCATTTTGGAACAATGAATGAGATTTTAGGGTTTTTGGCCTTCTTTTATTTAAATTTTGAGGCTTCCAAAATTCCTCAGTTCAAGTTTCAAAAATTTAAACATGATGCACAGATGGAAGCAAGCATAGGTCAGGCCAGAACTAGGGATGTGACAACTCACCCCCACTAAACAAGAATCTCGTCTCGAGATTCAAGCGTAGGGTAAGATGAAGGGGAAACGCAAACTAGTATAATCTTCACGATCCAGGTTGCACTTCAAATGAACGTTGATTCGATCACCATCTTTGTCCCATCGTCTTGCTCTGAGAACTCCAGCTAGCATGACAGCAAGAGGAAAAGGACAACTCTGGAAGAATTGATCTTCTCGAAGACCAATCAACTTAGGATCAGCTCACCAAGTGAGTCATAGCAACATCTCTTGAGCTGAGACATGAAGCATACATCTGAAGAAATGGAGTGAGACAGATGACGAGGGCTCGCTAAGTAGACAACAATTCCAGACTTAAGAATGTGGTGATCGGTTGTCAACGTAGCGAGGAGTTGAGTTGCTATGATACCACAACGAGGCACCTTAGGGATGGTGACTCGTAGAAATATCCCCTTAAGTGGCAAAAAGAATTACCTTTGATATAGAGATCATTGAGACTCTCTATATCAGCCTAAGGCAAATCACAGCAATCGATTGGCGGGGGTCGGTAGAATGGCATACTCGGACTTGGATGATGTGGATTACCTTGTTGAAGACAACGTAATGGATGAATTTGCTTATCACCGGAAATGGAAGAGACCCATGGTAGAATGGCACATTGGCGGTACAAGCTAGGAACAAAATGCAAATGCTGGAAATGATTCTGGTAACTAGGGAAGAACCCAACAATAGAGAGTGAATTCACTGATTGAGAAGTTATAGCATAACCGAGGAAGTTGAGAGCAACCCTAGTTAATGCCGATGGTAACACCTAACGCTTGTGCGTGCTCTCAAGAACTTGAGCATTTCCATATTCATCAAGGTTTTACCAACATCCGTGTCAAGGATCCTGGCAACACAACATACTACCATGATGGATGGTGATGGAGGATGCCGATGCGAAAGAAGATAACACTTTCTCAGATTTCACCTTAGGGAGGCCAAGGGATCAAAATCTGGATGATTGACCGAGAGACATTTAGCACTCCGCTTCTAATGCTCTCCTTGAGGTGCTAGCGTAACCCATTTACATGGTTTGGTATCTAGAACATCAAGTAAAAGATCGGACTTCGGGAGCATAAACGAAAATCCATAATGAACAACTAGGGAGTAAATCCTACGAAATCCTTATGGGGAGGTGGCCAACTTCTTCAATCAAGATACTACAATAATAGGTCTTTCGGCTGGGTGGTGCTGGCCACGACATCCACTTTACCGGTTTTCCGAGGGACCGATATTATAGTTCTTGGGGAAATGTTCCAACCATCATATCTGCCTGAGATTCAGATCTGGTTGGTGTCAGGATATTCCAGACTCATCGAGTCTGGGAAGAAAAATGAAAGTTTTGCAACACAAATCGACGAGATGACGTTGTGAGATTCTCGGGGAATGAACTACGATAGTAAGCTCCAAAACATGAGCTGGTTCTGCTACAAACATGTGAACACGTTTGTCCCAGACAAGCATGGCCACGTAGTAGTCTTATAATTAAACACTACCGAGGTCAGGTGGGGAACCATCATCGAGGATATCGAAGTCTTTACGCAAGTCCATGGATTAGATCCCAAGCATAGACTTCTTTTCCTTGAACAAGTCAATCAGTGGCTTGGTGTGCTAGGATATACATATGGAATGAAGATGATCAGTCTAACAGACCACAGAATTCTTCGCACGTGCATGACTGACTTGGGACGATTCCAAAGGAGGTAAAAACATGCTTTCTCGAATTCACGGCGGCAACTTGCATCAAATGCACATGAATTAGAGGAAGTCACTTCTTTTCATCCAAACAAATGCTTCACAAACGGGGCATGAAGAAAATGCTTACACAAGTTTCCAACACTAGCTTAATGTTCAACAAAATCATGGAGGAGATAATGATGTTGTCAATGGGCTTAACAACAATTCATCCGGGTTTCCTTTTAAAAGAAATTCCATAGTTAAGTGAACACGATGATAGCATTGGTCAGACCAAAGAATATAATGGTGTATGCTCGAGGAAAAAAAACCACGAGTAAGACAACATTACGAATATCGTTGGTTCTGATTGATTTGACGATAGCCCATGCTCAAATCAAAGGATTGATAAGACAATAGGTCCAGCAACTGATCACAGGGACCAATCGATGAAGATATCATCTTTCTTCAACACACACTACACAAGAATATCCCTTTGGAACGAACTAAGTCAGGCAAGCTTTTATCTTCCAACTCTCCAAGTTGTTGTCTAGCTTAAC
The DNA here is from genome assembly GCF_002162155.2 of Triticum dicoccoides. NCBI lineage: Eukaryota > Viridiplantae > Streptophyta > Magnoliopsida > Poales > Poaceae > Triticum > Triticum dicoccoides. The sequence continues at coordinate 605,691,460 of NC_041390.1, read as the reverse complement.
CAACTAGCTCAGGGATATCTAACACCGATCTTGGAGAGAGGGTGGTTCACAAGAAACCAACTTGATCACGAGCTCAACATAACAGTCAGGGGACAACCTGGTAATGCTTCCGAGAAGATATTCGGAAAATCACGAACCACCGGTATGTTACTAAGCTCGAGAGCAATCTTTCTTTTCAGGGCAAGATGATATGATCAAATGAGCGAGGACTTGACAAAATCCTAACTCATCAATCAAAGAGTGCACCAGGAAATAAGGACTAGGTAGCACAATCAACCTTAGGGCGATGATTCAAAAATCAACATGCTAAGGATGAGGTTATTGTCCATTAACTACCAAGCAACAAGGTTGCTAGGAGTATTGAATTCACACATCACGATTCACTTGTCGGCATTCCGGTTGCAACAACACGGAACCGAGGGATGAATAATGATGGCGAGAAGTATCACTACATCAAGAATTCACAAGAGCCGGTGCAATCCTCATGAAAATCCTGACATAAAGACGGTAATACTTCAGGGTAGAACAGAATCAAAAGCTGGGCTGGCATTTTGATCTGCGGAGCACAATTGCTCTGACCCAATCCTAGATATGGATGAGGTACTGGAGTTTGTTTCTCCTAGTCATTCCGGAATAGAATGGCTTGACAGACCACAAGAGTAATAGGCATCGATGAACGAATGCACACATAATCTTGACTATCAATTGATAGACGAGGGTCAGAAGACAACTAAAGAGGGACAACTCAAAGGAACATACGATTTTCTGAGTTGTGGATGCATGGTTTAGCATGTCGAACGAATTCAACATATTTCTTCCGGGAAATCCATGCAGAAGGGTAGAACTGGCAGAGCCACAATATATAATGGAGAACTCATAGAGGGCCTGTTGTGATCTTTTGATCCAACAAACTTCTGCCATAATGGTTCAGGGTATTTGGAAGAACGATATACCACGGACCTCGAGGACTATCGCAAAGTTACTAATATCCTAAAGGAACTAGCAAACACTATCAACATGAAGTAAGTAGAGTGAATCCCGGGTTCAAAAACCAGGAATAGAATACCTACTACTAGGTAGCATCCCGGGATGCTTTCGAGAATAAAGGCCAGAATCTTCACACTGAGAACACTAAACATTGCTAGATTACTAGGTGACTCCCTAAAACACCTAGGGTCATAATAATAGCTCCAACATAGATGTCAAGGCAATAGAATACCTCAACTCAACAATTAGTGTGATTGAGCTGGCATAAAGGAACATCGAAACCAGAGGGAAAGGATTTTGCAAATGCATCAGACTATTTAGAAACCTGGGATGACTCGGACAGCATAACGGCTGTAAATGCTCAAAAAAAGATTTGAGACATTCACAAAATGGTGGCCTAATCACTCAGAAGCACAATATCAAGGTTTCGAGATCATCAGAGACATACCGAAGTAGTAGTAACTGGACTGAGGCTTAAATCCAACAATCTTATAAGTCTACGGATTAGTAACTCGTGATCCTGATAGAAAGAAGAGATAGCCTAATTCCTTAACCCCGTAGGAAAGATAAGATGACTCAGATCAGAAGGGCATAAGGTATAAGGAGTAAAAAGAGCCTTACGTTCCATCCCACAATCAATTCCATTATATAACTAAAGAATTTCTAGACTCAACTTCGACCAGTTTGGCTTGGTAATCCTACAGGCAGTCAAGCTCTGATACCAAAACTGTCAGGACCCCGATCCTAAGTCACACCGGTCTAGCATGTAACACATCATATCGCTTTGCGGCCTCACGCACGGTATTCCCACGGGTGCCACCTTACCTGGCCCGGGACCATTTGCGCCTTTTGGCTCACGTATATGATAGTGTCGCTAGCTTCCATATGACAAAGAACCCGAGCTGACATGGCTAGTCGTGAACCCAAAGTGGCACTAACTTACAGGGACAGGCATACATGACCCAGCAACGAACGTGTCGGTCATCAACGAGTGAATCCAGGCTGTAGCACTGGGCTAGCAGGACTCCGGTGAACCGGGCTGTAGCGGGCTAACAGGACTCCGGAATTCATTGCGTGACATTTCCCCGAGGGGACAGACACAGGAACGAAGAAGGACACATGCCGGCCAGCCTAAGTGTTCCGGAGCAGTAGCAAGCTACCATGGCTCAGTGGAAACACTAGGAGACATTTCCCGGTAAGAGAGGCTACCAAGGATAAACAACTAGGTTGTCAGATCCCACACATACCAAGCATTTCAATAACATACACACAATATGCTCGATATATGCAATACAACATGGCATCACAACATGACTCTACGACTCAAGTATTTATATTCAATAGGCTCCGAGGAGCGAGATATTACAGACATGGGTCTCATGACCCAACACTCAGAGCATACAAGTCAAAGCACATGCGGAAGCTTAACCTGTCTGAGTACAGACATCTATAAATGAAAAAGGCTGAGAAGCCTGACTATCTACCAGATCCTGCGGAGGGCACAAGATCGTAGCTGAGGTAACAAGCTAAACGTCGAAGTCCAAGCGGAACTACTAGTGAGACTGAAGTCTCTCTGCAAAAACATAAAATAGGCAAACGTGAGTACAAATGTACCCAGCAAGACTTACATCAGAACTAACTACATATGCATCATTATCAACAAAGGGGATGGTGGGGTTTAACTGCAGCAAGCCAGCTTTGACTCGGTGGCTATCCTGAACTACGACTGCAAGTAACTCTTTTGAGGTGGCGCACACGAGTCCACATATTCACCATATCAATACACCACTATGGATCCGCTCTCGTTTCCCTACGAGAACGCCATCCATAGCACTCACACTTATCTTGCGTATTTTAGAGTATCCACTTTCACTTGTCTATGAACTGTACAAGGGGTCCAAGTTTCCATATCCGAGGAATCCAGCTATTCGAATAGATGATGTTAACCCTGCAGGGGTGTACTTCTTCACACACGCTCTCGCCACTTACCGCCCTGTACACGTCATGTACCTCGACAACCTTCAAGCGGAAGCCGGGTGAGGGAGTCGGCCACGACCTGACTAACCGAACAAGTCTCTAGTCCAGGTTTATCGCCTATTCGGGTTCCATCCGCAAGGAGATCCGGCCGGGGTGTCGCTCACGGCCCCAAACGATGTGAGCAGGGTTCCCAAGCCCACCTCGACGGGTGGATCTACGCTTGGTACACCGTGCCACTGTGCCTAGTCTGTCCCAAGCCCACCTGTACCGGGTGCCACTTGGTAGACTACTAACACAACCTACAAACACCAGAAACTAGTTGCAACTCCTGGACAGAGATCATGTTGATTAATAAGTCGAGAGGGGTCGAGTTACCGGAACCCAATGTGTGGTAGTAACTGTTCATGGATCACAAACACAGAACTCAGTTCCTGAGGACGGCTGCAATGAGACAACCCACCATGTACTCCTACATGGCCTCTCACCGCTACCTTTACCAAATCGTGTTCACATACTTAGCTCACACGCAGTAGGACATGTTCACACGCCTCTGATTCATCCCCGATGAATCAGACCTGACTCAACTCTAAGCAGTAGCAGGCATGACAAACAAGCATGAATGAGTAGGCACATCAGGGCTCAAACAACTCCTACTCATGCTAGTGGGTTTCATCTATTTACTGTGGCAATGACAGGTCATGCAAAGGATGAAGGGGTTCAGCTACCGCAGCAAGTAACAAATATGTCGTTGTTGTCCTAATGCAGTAAAAGAGAGCAGGAGTGAGAGAGTGGGATTTTATCGGAATGAACAAGGGGGTTTTGCTTGCCTGGCACCTCTGAAGATAGCATTGAGTCTTCATCAGTGTCAACGATCACATCGTCGGTACAACGTCTATCAAGGGGGAACAACACCGACAAACACAGAAGAAACATGATCCATGCAATGCACAATATGATGCATGCTATGACATGGCAATATGAATGTGTTTTGTGCTAATGCAACTAGAACCAGTTTAAATGAAGTTGGTTTGAATCCAAGATTCAAACTCAAACTCCATATGTGGATATTTAAATGCCATTAATATGATTTGTGCTAAACAGCATCTATAAGTTGTTCTAACATGCATGAAAATGGTATAGATGGATTCCTTGATTTTTTCTGATAATTTTTCATATATAAATTATTTAATTTGGAGTTACGGTTGAATTTCTATGAATTTTAGAAGTTTAGAATATTTTCTGAAATAAATAAATCATTTCTGATTTATTTAAAACTCCAGAAAACATTTACTGCGTCAGCATGACATCAGCCTGACGTCATCAGGTCAACAGGGCGGGTCCAGGTCAAACCTGACGTGTGGGGGCCACACGTCAGTGTCACAGGGCTGCTTAGCTCACTGACAGGTGGGACCAAGTCAACGGCCACGTCAGCTTGGTCAAAGATGATGTGTGGGCCCACGGTGGTTAGGTTAAAACTTAACAGAAAATAATAAAGATTAAATAAGGGCGTGGGGCCCATACGTCAGTGGCTCTGGGGAGGGTTAGCTGGCCGTGATTAGCGCTAATCACGCGGCCACGTCGGCAAGTGACGCCGGCGACCACGGCGACAGCGGAACCTCGCCGGAGTTGCTCGGGATGGTGCTACAGACGGTTGTTTGCGACGGGGTTGGGCTCTACGGGGAGCTGTAGGAGTGGCGCATCCACTGGTGGCGGCAAATGGAGCTGGGGCGGCCCGAAGCGACGGCAACTACGACCATGGCGGCGGCCGGAGTTCGGGCTAGTTTTTGCGCTAGGCATGCTCTATGGGAAACTGCGAACACGCAGGGCTTGCCGGGGTGACCAAATGGTCACCGGAGCTACGCCGGCGGCGATCTCGGCGGAGGTGAGCTTCGGCCATGTTGGAATCGGTGCTAGAGGACGCGCTAGAGGAAGGGCACAGGGGGGAAATGGAGAGGAGCTCATGTAGGGACTAGCAGAGTCGACGACGAGGTCGGGGAAGCTCTGGACGACGCGAATTTACGGCGGCGATCTCCGGGCACCGGAGATGAAGACGACGACGCTCCGGTCGACTGGGGCCTCCTCTGGTCGCGTGCGTCGGTGTGCATCTCCATGGAGTCGGGACGGAGCTCAGGGATGCGAAGAGGGAGCGAGGGGGTGGTTGTGGCTGCGGAGAACGGCGTCGGTGGCGACGAGCTCCGCTCGGGCAGAGAGGGAGAGAGAGCAGAGGAGAGGAACGAGGGAGAGGGAGAGGGCGAGGGGGTCCAGGGGGTCGCGCTGGCGTCGTCTAGGCGCGACGAGGGGAAGCCAGGCAGGCTAGGAGGGAGGAGGTGGCCAGGGCGCGTGGCCGCGCGCGCTGGGCGCGTGCCCGTCCTCCTGGCAGAGGAGGAAGGCGACAGGGGGGGTAGCGGTGGCGGGCTGGGCCGATTCTGCTGGGCCACCAGGTGAGTGGGCCTCAGGTAAGCGTCAGGTAAGTCCTACTCTGCTCTGTTTTATTTTTCTGTTTGTTTTATTTTTTTTATTTAATCTTTTGCCACTGTTTTGAATTTAAAATAATTGAAACAATGCCAAAAGCTCCTCTGCATATTTTTATTTTGCTAGATGGACTTTTCCAAAAGCTCATAAAATATTTCAGGGGTATTTGAAATTATATTCTAGTTATATGAATATAATTCAAATTCAAATAGCTAATGATTTAAATTCAAAGTCCCAAAAATAAATCCTTTTAAAATGTTCATTATTTTTGGTTTGGATCAAAACCCTTGCCAAAAATATTAAACATCTAAGAAGAGCATTTTGGAACATTGAATGAGATTTTAGGGTTTTTGGCCTTTTTTTATTTAAATTTTGAGGCTTCCAAAATTCCTCAGTTCAAGTTTCAAAAATTTAAACATGATGCACAGATGGAAGCAAGCATAGGTCAGGCCAGAACTAGGGATGTGACATTCCATGAGAACTGAAATGCACTCAAACTTAGCAACCTTTATGATTGAACAGTTGCAAGACAAAAAACATGACAGTGACGATGAACAACAAAACAAAGAACAGGATGATACCCAAGAAACTACACTCGACGAGGAACAGGTGGAACAGTCAGCATCACCAATGATAGCTCAACAGGTGAAGTTGCACAAAATATTTCCACAAAATTACACGACTTAATCACAATCAAAATAGCTCAAACAACGCACCAAACAATTCGTTGTTTTCCCATAACATCTACTATAATTGAAATAAAGTAGCAAGTTAAATTATTTCAATGCTTTTTCAATGATAACGCAGAAACACGAAGAAGGCGACCATGAAGATACAAGCAATGAAACAGACACACACATTGTTCCAGAGAAAGAAGAAGAAACCATCGAAGAAAACCCTACACCATCGTACGATGCCAACTCCCTTGGCAGAGACGTCAGTGCCAACCAGGTCGAGACTAAAAAACAAGACGGAAAAGACCACCAGCAAGACACGATGGTTGACAAGGAAAAACATGATGCTAAGAAAGACACAGACGACTCATATGAAGATGCAGAAAAAATTGAACAAAAGGGTACAATGCAAAAAGAAGAACAAAATATGCCGCAACAAGCAGAAGGGGAACAAGAAAGGAACAACACTGGACAGGACATATCTTCTAGCATCGAAGCAGGCAAGACAATATAAACTTAATTGCTATCTTGTGATCTTGTGACTTGGAGTTATTTATATTAAATTCGAAATCATTGTAGGCACAATGGAGAAAGGGGACAAAGATAGTGATTTCGTCAACAAAGCCATCGAAGACATGTACAACACTATATGCAAGCCATGGACATAGAGAGAAATGTAAGTTCATGAAACTAACACAAAACACATTATTACACACGATCATTTTTACTGTATCATGTGTAAACTAAAACATTTTTATAAATATACTTTGCAGGGATGAGCTTTTCATTACAACGAACAAGTTTGATGTCAATCTAGGCCATGTCGCCGAAAGTTTCAAGGTCGGTAATTCAGTACGAACCAAAGCAATCGAGCCCATGCTAACAATCTTGAGAAAACAACAAAATGGCACAGGGAGAAAGATTATGTCGTTAAGCAACACTGTAAGTAAAGATCACGGCAAAAGAATCACGTTTAAAACAATAAATATGACTTTATAACTGAACTTACAAATTCCCTTTGTGTATCTATGACAAAACAAGCGGCACTCGATAAAGGAAGCCGACGACGAAGATCCAATGTGCTACAGAAATAATGATCAAGAACACAATAGAAAAAAATTACTACCTGCCAGGCTTACATCATTTTTCAACATGCAAGAAGACGAAAAACTGCAAGATTATAACATGGTAAGCACATCAGCTTGCGTATATGTTATGAAAAGTTATCTTTTTATTTTATGTTTCTAAATATAAGAAGATTTCCAAATATTTTCTTTTTTTTGTTTTGCAGTTCCTTCTACCATGTTCGTTGCGCAGGTTTGAGCAAGACGAAAATACAAGTCATTACTTCACCATGACAGTTAACATGCAAAAACAGCGCTTTGAACTCCTTGACTCTTCAACTGCATATCCAGGCACAATAGAATTCTTCCACAATGTAACCAGCAAATTAATGAAAATATGGAAGCACGTAAGCACAGAGCTACAGCTTTCACAAAAAAGCATCGACCATTTCAAAAGGGTCAAACTGCAGGTGCCACTTCAAGAAGAAGAAACGTAAGCACTTCCAACATTTCACTTCTTTGATTTTTTCAATACAAGTTTCACTACTAAAATTACTGAAATAATTCTCTTGTTTCATCTTTTCAATGCAACAATTACCACTACTATTGCTCCAACATTTTTCTTTTTTCCGTTCCTTGAATACAACAATCTTACTAGTAACATTCCTCTACATGCAGAATGGACTGCGCATTCTATATGTACATGAACCTGAAGCACTATTCCAATGATGGAATAGCAGCAACCTTAAAGCCAGAACAAGTACCAAAGTTGAGGAAAAAAATTCTATATCAACTAATCAGTTAACACAGAGGGAATACCAAACTGTCATTAATCAAGTGTACAACAGGTTAGTCTTTTCAGAAACTAAATCTTACAATTTTGTCACACTAGAAGAAGTAATATTCTTTTTAAAAAAAATATTATTATTTGATTCTAACAGATATGTTGAAGTATGAAGTCGATATGGGAGATAAAGAAATGCGATAGACAGAATGTTGCATACTAGAAGAGTTTCCGCCAAATCCCGAGCAGAAAGAACATATTATGCGTGCGACAACCACAAAAGAGCATGAAGTTATTAATATATCCAGTAAACACAAAGAGGTTATGGATGTCAGCAGCCACGCCATCGCCCAAGAATCTTGCACAGACCACGAAGAAAAGGATCCACCAATAGAACCAGATCAACCACCACCAGACGATAAGATACCACACCATGCTGAAGAGGAAACAGACAAGCAAAATATTAACAGCAATATCCCGAGTACAGAGCAACCTGAACAAACAGGAACTGATTTAAAAGAGGATGACAGAAGCAACGACGTACCAAATACACAAGAACGGGTTTCCGAGCAGAAAAAACAACATGTTCTTCTTCAAGAAGAAACAGACTCGACAAGAAATCAGGAAGGCACCTCCAACTCCATCTCTTTAGACTTCCTAAAATACAAAACAATGAAAAAGCATGAAGAAGTTGATGAATTTATTTCAAACCTTGACCCAGACCAACTAAAGCAATAAGATATGCTTAAACAGATGGGGCAGACATTCGATGAAATAAAAACATCAATGATTTACCAGGAAGACTTTGAGTTCAACAAAAATGCCACGGCGTATCTGACAAGCTTGCAGCAAGAATCAGGAGAACATTCAATGGGTCAATCATCTGAGAATAGCTCAGACAAGAAAATCTCGGTCAAGAAGAGACCGATAAAGCCTTCAAGCAGGCTCCATGGAAAAATCATGATTCCTACTTTTGTCCCAGGAGATTTCAAATTTATGAACAAAGCCAGAGCACTTCATGAATACCTATTCAGCAAAGAAGGACAGGACGAATGCGGAGAGTAAGTACTTTCTCTTGCCACAACAAAAAAACAAAGAAATGTTGCCCCTTTTTTAACCAACCTAACTAATGTATAAACTTTTTCTACATGTAGTGTAAACATATATATTAGCTCAAAGCGACCCGATTGGATTACAGGAAAACAAATAATGGAATAGCTACAGAAAGGAGATGATGGACAGATGGAGGGCTCCATCGCAAACGCATTGTTCAAAGAATGGATAGTGCAACAACAATACAACACAACCGATAAAGCCATACTTCCTGCAGAATTTGCAAACGTATGAACTCCAATTTGACAAAAAAACACTTGCATCATTTCAGTGTTTATAAAGATTGAACTAAAAATTAGAAAACTTTTTGGTCGCAGATCATGCTCGGTGTCAAAATTGGAGAGAAAGGAGGACTAGCAGAATTCAATGAGGACGAAGCATTGAAACAGTTTGCACCCCTTGTAACAGAGAAGGAACTTTTTAAGAAAAAGCTGGTAAGTTAATAGAAATATACAAACATAATTCATTTCTCCTACAGATTGCACATTTACATGCCATTTAATTCTCCTGGCAAGAATGAACTTTAACTGACTCTGTCTCCAAACACCGCAGATTATGATACCTCACAACAAAGATAAACACTACACACTGTACGTGCTCAACAAGTACACGAGCTCCATCGACATACTTGACTCACTGAATTACAGAAACGGAGACGGAAAGAATACATGGAAAACACACCATAAGGATCATCCAGAACTGGTACATCAATTCAACCTTGTTTTCTAATTGGATTTCCAATTCCGGCATTCCCTTGTTTAATGCCAAAACACAACAGTAACACCAAACCGTAATCACAGATTAAAAGGATGCACGCACTCATGAAGAAGCGTTACGGTGAAGCGGAGCTACGAGCCAACGGCGAACCGAACTGGTCGAGGATAGCAGAAACACCTAACAGAGTTTGCGTGCCAAAACAGCAGGGTACCCAATGCGGACACTTCATGGTTCAATTTGCAAAATACTGGAATGGTATTGATCTCATAAAAGATGATGAGGATTTCGATGTAAGTGAATAGTACGAGAGCAATAATTTTAATTTTTACAAGCACCAGTACTTGAATACTTCAATTATCTCATGAAAGAAAAATAAAAGAATATCCAATGACCTCCATGCAATAAAGAAATGTAGATGCTGAGTGGAAACCAGAGTTCCTTTTTACAGCCATATTTGGTGAAACAAACCAAGTAAAGTGCGAGGATATACCTGGAAGAATCAAAGAATTCAAACCAGAAACTTCGAAGTTCTTTTACACCAACAAAGGTAAGAAAATCATTTCTACTTATCTTTTTTTGTAATAACCTACCCATCCCACGGTTCACCAATGTCTTTCGTATCACAAGAGCTTACATATTACATATCTGCTTCTGCTGACAGAAACAGATGAAACTAAAAGGGACAAAAGACGAAGCATCAGTCCATACCCAAAACATTCTCATTACTTCCAACACACAACGGAGGCATCCAACATCTTCCATCTAGTCATGAGAGATAGCTGGCAGGAAGAATACAAAAAGTTAGTTGTTTTCTATTGCACCTCAAATATAGTTGGACAGAGGCCAAAAATAATGTAAAAATCTGTTTCTCACTGACCGTGACCTCCAAAATTATTTAATCTCCCTGTCGCAGCAAAACAATATTTAGGCGCATCCGCAGGGACAGTGAAAGCACGCAACTTACTGAAGCCCAACTGAAGGCAGTATTTGGTCCAAGACCAGCACAGACGAACATACCACATCATATGGAAAAAAAGGGTCCTCGATGACATAGCAGAAATATGGGAAAGCAAACAAGATTCAAAACAAAGTGATAGAGTAATATTAGGCCCAAACTTTGCAGAGGTAAAATTTTAAAAAGCAAAATCTTGTCTATATTGCAACACCTACTCTTTTTATATTGTTACACAACTCTTTTTTCTAACAGTTTTTTTCATCATAATTATTGTTTGCAGCATATATTGGATTTAAAGCATCACAAAACTGGTATTAAAAAATTTAAGAATGAATTGCAAAAAAGAAAGAATCAGCTGGTTCCCATGTATCTCAAGGGAAATCAACGGAAAAAGCTCTCAACAGCAAACATGGTAACAACCCTTTCCTCCACGACAAAATCTCAAAATATGCGTTCTATTAAATTACTTTATATTAAACTGTCATCTAAGCAACAAGTATTTTGTACGCAAATATTCATTCCAATGGAGAAGGATGACCGCTATGTACTATATGTGCTGGACAAATACAAAAACAAAGATCACATTATTGATCCTCGAGAAACGACTCCAGAGGAATTTGAGAAAGAAAAGACAGACGTAGGTAAATTGGATCAAAAAGAAGCAAGTCGAGTTCTTCAGGAAAATGAAGATGCTAAAAAAGAAAGAGAAAGACAGTATCAGGAATATCATGTTCATAAGTTGGCAATCGTAATCAAACAATTTTTTAGTTTTACAAGTTGCAATATAAAAACAATTAATTACAAAATGCAATATTCCCAGGTACCTAGGTGTAAAGAAGTATTCAACACCATACTAGGACAAACAATGACTCCCAAGGGTACAAGATGGCAGATTCATACCGTGCAAGATGTTCCAGTGGTAGAAAAGGGAGAATCAACATTTGCTATTTTAAAGATTGCATTCATCTACAATGGTGAAAAGTTTGTCCAAGACCTGGAAGATTTGACAGTAAGTTTATATAGATTTACTTATAAACAACTTATATGCACAAACTCTAATAATATACTTCTCTTCTCGGCAAAATTTCACAGGATGAGGTCGAAGATTGGAGGGCAGAGGCAATGTACATTCTCTTAAGTAGCGAGAGGAATCAAGTCAAAGCTAGTGAAATGGGTGACGAGATTAGCAAGATCTTGAGCAAAAATGAAGACTAAAACTTTTGATTTAGCCCGCGAGGCTAATTCTATCTAGACGTGACAAAAAAATTATCAATAACTCACATTTCTATGTAATGTATTTAGAAATTGCGTGTTCATGTTGAAAAGAGAAGTATTTCGACAACACTGCCTCTTACATCATCAGAGAGTGCCAGTAAACTATAAACAACAATGCCTCTTCTTATTTGTACGACAACACTGACTCCCAAAACGAACCCTTACGCATGACTCTGGGACCACCCTTCCGTGCCTCCAGAGGTGACAAGGCCTTTGTGCCACCAAACCCTGGGTCACCATGCACCCGGGCAATATCCACACACACACATACCATTACGCGTGACTCTGGAAACCACCCTCCCATGCCTCCAGAGGTGACAAGGCCTTTGTACCACCAAACCCTGGGTCACCATGCCTCCGGGCAATATCCACACACACATAGCCTTACGTGTGACTCTGGAGACCACCCTCCCGTGCCTCCAGAGGTGAAATGGCCTTTGTGCCACCAAACCCTGGGTCACCATGCCTCCGAGCAATATCCACACACACACATACCAAGAACGCCTCAACCGTGGCTAGCTCCTACACACACGTGACTTCACATGCCTCAAACCCGTGCCTCCACAGGCAACATACCAATGCCTTCGTAGTATACACACATGTAAATGCACGCACAAACCTAGCTCGTAAACAGACGTGACTGCAATTACTTCAAACCCATGCCTTCAGCACAACGTTCAGCACAAACTTCAGCACATGCTTCAAACACATTCTTCAAACCCGTGCCTTCAGCACAACCTGCTATATAAAAATTAAACACGCGTCGCACGAACCAGCACGCCGCACGACCAACGCGCCGCACGACCGACACACACTTCGACCTATGCCCCCCTTCAAGATGTTTATGAAAATTAAACAAGCCGAAGGTGAGCCGGAGGTTCACTCGCACCGGAGGCGCGTGCCACACAATGACGTACAATGCGCCG
>NC_041390.1:605633462-605677995 GCF_002162155.2 Triticum dicoccoides | reverse complement strand
AGCCGAAGGCGAGCCGGAGGTTCACTCGCGCCGGAGGCGCCGTGCCACACGACGACGTACAACACGCCGCACGAACTAGCACGCCGCACGACCAACACACACTTCGACCTATGCCCCCCCTTCAAGATGTTTATGAAAATTAAACGAGCCGAAGGCGAGCCGGAGGTTCCCTCGCACCGGAGGTGCCGTGCCACACGACGACGTACAACGCGCCGCACGATTGAATGATTCTGGAGACTGCTTTTTTACATTAAAAAGTTGCTTTTTTTCTTTACTTCAAAGGTGACATTTGATAGTGTTGGTAGTCCCCGCCCGTAACTACCCCATAAATCTCCATTACCCGGAAATATAATGGGAACAAAAAGGGAAACGGGAAAGGGAAAAAGGGAACCAACCGCGCGAACCGGTATTTTTTTCTGTGTTTTCGCGTGGAAAGGGAAAACAGAAAATTCAGGTAGTTCGAGGGTCAAACTGCAAAACGCACCAAACCACAAACCGGAAAGGGAAAACCAGGAACCAACCGGGCAACTGGTTTTCCCTTGCGGGAGCGCTTCGCGCGCGACACTTGTCACACGCGGAGCGCTCCCGAACCGCTCGTTACGAGCGCTCCGAAGGAGCGCTCGTTAACTAGTTGCTCCCCTGATAGGCGCCGGCGCGCCGGCCTAAACTTTCGTCCGGTCGCGCCCTAGCCGTCGGATTGGGCCCTCAAGCCATTGGATTCTTATCCCCAGGTCGTGTTTCTTCCTCCCTCGATTCACTCCCTTCACGCAGGTCCTTCCCTTCCCTGCGCAGGTCGCCATACCCCGACCACACGTGCTCCCGTGTCCTTGTCGGGCGTCCTCGCCGCTGGTCGCCGGCCATCCTCGTCTCCGGTCACCATCGCCGCCGCCAATCTTCATCCTCGCAACACCCGTGCTTGATGGTTCGAGCGAAAGACCTCATAGCAGCACCCCGCCCTCGTTTGTAGCAACGCCGTCGTCGTAAGACGCCCGACCCCTTCATTGTTGAAGAAAATTAACCGCCGCCGTCGTAGCACCGCCATGCCGTCAGCCGCGTCTCCCCGCTCGCACATCATCATCACGCCGCCGCCTGGTGGAAGCTTTTTTCCTTGTCGGTTGAAGCTTTTTCTTTCCCGGTTGAAACCTTTTCCACGATTGAAGCTTTTCTTCCAGGCCCATTGAAGCTTTTCCATTGTTGAACTTCTTCATTCAACGGTTGAAGCTTTTTCACACAGCGGTTGAAGCTTTTTCCGGCGTCACTTGTAAGATATTTTCCATGGTTGAAACTGTTTTCCCACCCCATTGAAGTTTTTTCCCATGGTTGAAGCTTTGTCCTTCGCCCGTTGAAGCTTTTTTACACACCGGTTGTAGCTTTTGCCACGCAAGTCGAAGATTTTTTGCATGGGTTGAAGCTTTTTTTGTTTATGATTTTTCATCGTTGAAGCTTTTTTTTATGTCGGTTGAAGCCTTTTTCCTTGCCGGTTGAAGCTTTCAGCATTATGCCTGATGCCGGTTGGAACACGCCTTGTTTCTGGTAGCAAAAATCCACGCTGGATGCAACCATTTTGTCGGCCGGTTCGAGCTCAAATCCTCGCTGGTTGCAGCACCGATCGCCTCCATTTGAAGCTCGTTGCTAAGCTCCACCTCGCTGCTCGTAGCATCTAGTCTCGCCGGTTTTTAGCTTCTGAGCTGGCCCCTGACCGTCGTAGCAACTCGGCTCGCCAGTTCCGGCAAATTTGAGACCCAGTTCTAGCTCGTTGTGCCGGTTCTAGCAAAAACATGACATTGGATGTAGCAAGACGCGACGTTGATTGTAGCAAAATCCACTATGACATTTTGTATGATGAAGAAAAATGTGATGCCGGTTGTGGCAGTGCGGGGGGCTGGTTCGTAGCGAAACACGACGTTGGATGTAGCAAGTTGTGCCATCGATTGTAGCAAAAACACCGAGATGTCGTTTATGCGATGAAGCAAAATGCAGTGCCAATTGTAGCAGTGTGCGGAGCTTGTTGTAGCACTTTGCGATGTGGTTGTAGCATGTAGCTCTGTCGAAGGTCGGTTCCAGCAAATCTCGCCCGCATCGCCATCGCCGCATGCCCGTTGAAGCTTTTTCTCGCGTCGGTTGAAACTTTTTCCTATGCTGGTTGAAGCTTTTTACCACCGTCAACGCTCGTTGCATAGGGTTGCACGAACTAGGGCAACCAGTCATCATCATAAAAAATGGATGTAGCAAAAAAAACGCGCACAAAAAGACAACAACAGTTGCTGCAAAAAATCGTCACCGTCGTCGTCCCAAGTCGCACCTCTGCCATGAATTGATCTAGCAAATTTTCTCATCGCTCGTAGCAAAATCCGATTACAATTGCAGAAAAAATCGTTTTCCCTGTCGTCGCGGGTCGTAGCTCCACCATGAGTCGATGCAGCAAAAAATATCATTGGTTGCAACATGCAATCACTATGGTCGCAACATGCAGCAGCATGTGATGACCCAACAAAGGGTAACGTTGAAGATAAGAAGAAATCTGAACGAGAAAAGCTGGACGAGCGGCCGTGGTGGGCCAAGGCCATGTGATGGGCCAATAAAAAAAACAATGCAAACGTGGATTGCCCGATTTTTTTTGGGGCTAGTCGCTGTGATCGAGCGGCGACACGGGATCGGCCGAAGCTTCGGCCGGTGCGCCGGTGCCAAACGATTCCCTTTTAATTTTAACTCGGCCAGACTCCACAGTTCTTAACGCCCACAATTTACCAAACTGCACCTTCCCGGCCTATAAATTGCGGCCAACAGGCTCCCATCTCTCGTTACCCAAACCGGCACCGAACAACCGGAGCTCAACTCACATACCAAAGCCACCGCCGGAGTCCACCTCTCTAATCTCTCATCATCACATCATGTCAATGGTGGTTGCATCTCGGCCCAGCGGCCCTGTCCTTCTAAGCCCCTTTCCCAACTACCAACCCGCCTCGCTCTCCCGTGTCAAGCTCTCCGCTGCCGGCTCGCCGGTGAAGTCCGTCAGCGTCTCATCTCCCCCCTCCTCCCCCACTGCCAAGGTCCGTCGGTCCTGCATGTGCTCCCCGACGAACCACCCCGGCTCGTTCCGCTGCAGCCTCCACAAGGAACGCAAGCAGGCGGCCCACGCTGGCAGCAGCACCAAGCCCGCCTCACCGCCTTCGCCGCCATCGAAGCGCACGGCGAGCCTGTTCACGCAGCTCGCCCCCAGCGGCAGCGGCTGCTCTAGACGCTCATACAGCGGGCTGGCGCAGCGCGTTCCCATGGGGAGCGGGCACTGGGCGCGCAAGGCGCTCGTGTCGTCCCACGCGTTGCAGCAGCTGCAGTACCGGAAGCGAGTGGTGGAGCAGTTCCACGCCGGGCCTACCGGTTCTCCGCCGCCTCCATGGCCGGCCGCAGCAACCAGTAAAAACAACAACATCATCGACATACCATAGCAGCAAGATACGCACATACTGCACAAACTGTACATAGGAAAGGAAATCCCCGAATAATTCCGATCGCTGTATAGAAGGAAGATCGGTGGGATCAGTTGGAGTTTTAAGACCCAATTCGATTCCGGGCTGGTCAATTAGCTAGCCAGTAGATACTGTACATACAGTGAGCCTCTTCTTCCTCTCCACTCTGCTGCACATAGAGTGAGTTCGTCGTCTGTGCTCCACTTGTACATAGAGTGAGCTCTCTCCTCTCTGTCCGCTAGCTGTGTATAGCCCTTGATTTTGGTTCTGGATATACATCAATACAACGAGTCACAAATTGTAGACAAATACTGTACATGCATCTGATCTGTTCCGGGACGGGAGGCTTATCCATCCATGGATCATGGATGATTTGCCGAACCACTTTCTGCTTATGTTTCTGTTTCTGGAGTGTGGATGCGTGTCGCCTCTGTTTCGGATTCGGATAAGCTCGAGAAAGGATCAGTGGCGTCTGGCCGTCGCTTGCGCCCGTCACGCGGCACCCGTGCGTGCTCCCAGCCTGCCGGATCAGGCCAACAACTTGCAGCACGGCGGAAATCCTCTGATTCCGACGAGATTTCTGTGGAACTTCATGACGCGCACAACTGATGAACCGAGGATTTTTCTTCTTCTTTCCCTGCCTGTTAAGTACTATTGTACTAAAATAAGTATTTTGATCAGGCCAGCAATTTGCAGCTCACGAGGGAAATCCCTCGATGCTGAAGAAATTTCTGTCGAAGTTTCATGGCGCGCTCAACTGATGAACTGAGGATATATCAATTTTAACCTTGCTATTTTACTCTTCTTTCAAAGCAGTGGCATGAGGGACCGCGTAGCGGTTGGGATTCCCCCTCCCAAATCTTAAATTGCACAGGAAGGAAGATGGTGTTGGAAAATCGGTGGTACTCCCTCCTTTTCGGTTTATAGAGCTTATCTTAAAATTTTAGTTTTTCCATTTTATAAGGCTCAATTTGGTTGTTCCCCATCACATGTTGAGTTCCAACCTGCATTAAATCATTCCATGCAAGTATTAAGAGAAAATTGACCAATGCATGTAATTTATGCATGCATGCATTGTAATTAATGCATTGGTAAATATACTTTTTTGAGAAAAATAAAAGCATTAATTGGATGCTTTTGCAAACTATAAAAAGTATTTCATCACTCACCGTCTACCTTGATTGATGAGATTTTTGAATTGAGTCTTATAAACCGGAAAGGAGGGAGTACTTTTTTTTTCTTGAAACCTCATGGGCAAGTGGTGCTTTCCTTTCATTACATTAAAAAGAGGAAAGTTGCTCCAGTTTATATGAAAAACCGGACCCAAAAACCTAATATTCTTGATTAATTAGAGAAAACGAATGAAAATCAAAAGACAAAAATAAATAAATAACACAAAAAGGCACTAGAGCTTGGGGTAGGGAATGGACAAATGCAGTATCAAAGGACATCGTCAGTGACAAAAGCACCTAGGCCCAAAAGGCACTTAGGCATGGCTTAAGTGCAACCAAACTGATAACTACTCATCCAACATTAGTAAAAAACGACTTTACGATTTGCACCATTACTCCCGTTTGATTACGGCCCGTGCTGGGAATATTACTATTGGGTGTAAACCGGCCTATGTGGGCCGGATTAACTTCATCAGTAACTCAAGAGTGTTAAAGCCCAAGAAGATAGATGAGAGCCTGAGGCCCGTAGTCGGTTTAAGACTGGTAGTCGTAAACCGGCATCTGTATGTAAACTTGTATTGTAAGATAGGAATAAGGAGAGACCAACCTGGATACGAATATGAACCGGTGTTAGGACTCTATGAACCGACGGGCGTCACCCGTGTATATAAGGGGACGACTCGGCGGTGGTTTAGAAGGACAGACAACAACTCGAGACTTAGGCGAAGCTTGTTTGCTCCCTAGTCATCGAAACCTCATCAATCCCATCACAACTAGACGTAGGCTTTTACCTTCATCGAAGGGGCCGAACTAGTATAAACCCTCTTGCGTCCATGTGTCCACTTTAACCCCTTCGAGCTAACCCGTTGCGATGGCCTCACGACTAAGTCCTTTCTCTAGGACATCTGCCGTGACAAAACCACGATAGTTGGCGCCCACCGGGGAGCTATCGCACGATGGTTTCAAGTACTTGGAGAGCCGCTTTGAAGGACTCCAGGGCTACGTTGTGGGCCGGATGACTAAGAGTCGTCGCGGCAAGCTCTACATCGACGATGCAGGCTGGGGCCCCGAGGCCGGCTCAGTTGAGTGCGGGTACCGGGTCCCCTTTGGTGGCATACACGTTTTCATCAGCAAGATCAGTGAACCGGGCCCTGAGCCGGACATCTGCACCGACCGCGTCGAAACGGCTCAGCGTGCGCGATCCGCCCGGGTTAAACCGGCCGTGAAGCGTGCCTTCGTGGGAGTCATCCATGGAGGAAGTTATGAGGATGGATGGAATCTCGCGGCAAGACCGTCGTTTATTCCGGCGATGAGTCATCAACTGGAGAAACCAAATCTCTATATCAGCTACAAGATGGCTGGATTGGGGGCTGTTCTGATGGCGACAGTATTCCGGACCCCTCTGGTCTACCCAACCAAGTTGGAATATTCATGGCCGGCACACAAGCAGCGCTTCATTCTTTGACCGCTGCGACAATAACCTCCGGTTTCAGTAGCGGCGACGACTGCCGGGGCAGGAGGCTCTGTACGCCCGCCGGCTCAAGTTCTATCAGATCTATTTGATGCACTGGTTGTGCTTATGGCAGAAGCTAACCCGGCGGATCAGGACATCCACAACGCGGAGATTGCAAAGGTGAGGGAACAGATCAACCAGGCCAAGGCGGACCTGGTAGCTGAGAATGCCAGGATGACCGCAGAGCGGGCCGCTTTAGACGCACAAGCCTACAGGCTCATGTTGGACCAGAACGCGTCGCATGAAGTCATGAAGAGGAAGTACCGATCCCGTTTGCCTTCGGTTCTCGAGGCTAGAGACCTTTTCAACACCCCAGGAGCAGGAACCAGTAATCCGCTGGAGGTAAACCTGGCGGAAGCTCCTGGGACCGGTGCGCCGGTTCAGCCCCGTCTGATGGATCTGCCTCGTCAAAACACTGTTATACCTCAGGCTGTTTCAACACCTCTGGGTCACTACTCCAACCCGATGGACAATCTCGTTGCCGCTGCTGCACGGCTGGAGGCCATTCCAATTGAAGGTGACTCGCCGCAGGCGGTAGAGACGCGACGGGTCAGGGAGCTTCTTAGGACAGCTTTGGTCCAACAGGAAGCATACTCGTACAGCCGCGACCGGATCCACTCGACCCCTTGTCTAAGTCGGAGCTATAGCAGGCATATGGATGAACCGGCAGTGTCAAGTAATGAACAAAGTGGAGCACCCCGCGGCAACAACCCGGCGAGTGGTGCTGATAACACTCAGGAAGTGGTGGACCGGGCCCGAGCGTGCAGGGAGGCCGAGTTAGCCGCACAGTATCAGGCTCGGCAGCTTACCCGATTCGTCCAACTATCTCGGTCGAATCTGGTGTTACTTCTAGTTCTTTGGGGGTACCTTGCCTTGTCCCCGCTTTACGCAATGTGCGCCTGCCCAAGGATTTCAAAGGCCCGCGCAAGGTACCAAATTACACGGCGGATCAACCTCCAGAGACATGGGTGGAGAGCTATGAGATGGCCATGGAGATGCTTGATGTGGATGATGCGGCATGTGCGAAATACTTCACCATGATGCTCGAAGGAACGGCCTGTACTTGGCTAAAAAGCTTACCGGCTAATTCTATCAGTTCATGGGCCCAATTACGAGCCCGGTTTATCAGTAATTTCAAGGATACATGTAAGCAGCCTATGTCGATAGTGGACTTAGCTACCTGCGTCCAGGAGGAAGGAGAATCGACGACTCATTGGGTGCGCTGGGTCTCACAAGTGTTGCATTCATCAGACCGCATCAACGCTGACACTGTAGTCATAACCCTAGAAGGCAACTGCCGGTTTGGGCCCCTAAAGCTGAAGTTGGGACGGATGAAGCGCCATTGCACTGACATGGGGACCCTCATGGCTGCTTTGGTAAAGTATGATGACTCTAATAGTACCAAGGATCCCGAATCTGATGATGACAAGGAAGGGAAGGGAAAGAGGAACAGCAACTCCAAAGGTCAGCAGCATCACTCGACAGGCAATGGTAGCGGAGGCAAGCGTAAAGCGGATGGTAACATGGACTTTGTGGCTAATACCAACACGCAGGACAAGGGCCAGCGACGCAAGGGTAAACCGCCAAATCGCAGTGGGGCACCCAACCCTAACCCGGACCGCCTAAATTATCTACTGAACCAACCCTGTCCAAGACATGGGACGAAGGAGGTGCCAGCAAACCACCTTTGGAAGGATTGCTACATTATGCAAGAGTTCAAGAATTCTAACGCTTTCCCGTATGATCACGGCTCCGGTGGTGGCTCAGGATCTGGGCTGGGATACGGTGGAGGAAATTCCGGTTCAGGATTTAATGGTAATCCGGGCGGATATAACAATCAACATAATCAGAACAACTAGGGTGATTACAACCAGCAGCAGCAACAGTCGGGTTACCAGAGCAACCCAAAGCAATTGAATAGTGGGCAGTACCATGTCTTCACCACTAGCTTGGACAAGCGAGACCGGAAGGTTCAGAGGCGGGCAGTCAACTCTGTTGAACCGGCCGTGCCCCGTTATCTACGTCAGTTTGAACAGCCAATCATATGGAGCAGAGAGGATCACCCTCCCCAGGTTGATAATCCGGGTCAGTTGGCTCTGGTGGTGGTGCCTCAGGTGGGAGGTTACAAGTTCACCAAGGTGCTCATGGATGGAGGGAGCAGCATTAATATCTTGTACTATGAGACCTTCCGTCGTATGGGACTAACAGATAAAAATCTCAAACCATCCAATACGGTGTTCCACGGTGTGGTACCAGGCAAGTCAGCATATCCTGTTGGTAAGATAGCTCTGGAAGTGGCCTTTGGAGATGATCATGATTCCAGGTCGGAAACATTGACGTTTGAAGTGGTGAAAATCCAAAGTCCATATCACGCCCTGTTTGGGCGACCGGCCTACGCCAAGTTTATGGCACAGCCCTATTATGTGTATTTGCAGCTCAAGATGCCGGGTCACAAGGGGACAATAATGGTTCACGAAAGCCGTAAAATTGCTTTGGAGTGCGAGGAAGGAGATGTACGCAGAGTCGGTTTGTGCCACCGAGGAGCTGAAGTATTATAAGGACAATGTTGATCCGGCGGACATGACTCCATTAAAGAAGCCAACTACGGAGCATGATCCGGCCCTGAAGTTCAAATCTGCAGTTGAAACTAAGCTTGTTGACTTCGTGCCTGGCGATTCGTCCAAGCAGTTCAGCATCAGTGCCAACTTGCATCCGAAATAGGAAAGCGCGCTCATCGAGTTCATCCGTGAGAATCGGGACATTTTTGCATGGAAGCCCTCTGACATGCCAGGTGTACGGAGGCAACTCGCTGAGCACACCCTTAATGTGGATCCTAAATACAAACCGGTGAAACAGTTCCTCCACCGGTTTAACGAAGAAAGACGCAAGGCGATTGGAGAAGAGGTAGCCAGGCTCTTAGCAGCTGGCTTTATTATTGAAGTTTTCCACCCTGAGTGGCTTGCCAATCCGGTGCTGGTCCTTAAGAAAAACGGCACCTGGCGCATGTGTGTGGATTACACAGATCTTAATAAGGCTTGTCCAACAGACCCTTTTGCCCTCCCCCGTATTGATCAAATTATTGATGCTACGACGAGTTGTGAGCGTTTGAGTTTTTTGGATGCATATTCTCGCTATCATCAGATCAAAATGGTAGTTAAGGACCAGGAGAAGATGACATTCATAACTTCCTTTGGAGCCTTCTGCTATGTGTCTATGCCCTTTGGGCTCAAGAGTGCCCAGGCAACTTATCAACGGTGTGTACAAAATTGTCTTCACAAGCAGATTGGCCGTAATGTACATGCTTACGTGGATGATATCGTGGTTAAGTCAAGGGAGAAGGAGACTCTGGTTGACGACTTGAAGGAAACCTTTGATAACCTGAGGACGTACAAGATGATGCTTAATCCGGCCAAGTGTGTCTTTGATGTACCGGCAGGCAAGTTATTGGGTTTTCTGGTGTCCAACAGGGGAGTCGAGGCTAATCCGGAGAAGATCACAACCATGACCTCCCTGGCTAAACCGAAGTGTATCAATGATGTTCAACGCCTGGCAGGCCGGATTGCCGCATTAAGCCGGTTTATCAGCCGCCTTGGTGAGAAGGCAATCCCTTTGTATCAGATGTTGAAGAAGACGGATCAATTCGTCTGGAGTTCTGCTGCTGATAAAGCATTTGAGGACTTAAAGCGGCAATTGGCCAATCCGCCTGTGCTCGCCGCTCCCATTGACAAGGAGCCGTTGCTGCTATATGTTGCTGCTAATGCTCGTGCGGTCAGTGTGGTTATTGTGGTGGAGCGAAAAGAGGCAGGCAAGGAGCATCCGGTTCAATGTCCGGTCTATTATATCAGTGAGGTACTCATTGAGTCCAAGCAAAGGTATCCGCATTGGTAGAAGCTGGTATATGGAGTTTTTATGGCAAGCCGGAAACTCAAGCAATACTTCCAAGGGCACCCCATTACGGTGGTCAGTTCTGCTCCCTTGGGGGATATCATCCAGAACTGGGAAGCGACTGGCCGGATTGCCAAGTGGGCTATAGAGCTTGGGCCGCACGGGTTGAAGTATGTGCCTCGGACAGCGGTTAAGTCTCAAGCACTTGTTGATTTCATCAATGATTGGACGGAACTGCAAGCACCTGAAGAAAAGCCGGATCACACATATTGGACCATCCATTTTGACGGATCCAGGCAATTGGAAGGCTCGGGGGCTGGAGTCGTATTAACTTCCCCATGAGGTGATAAGTTTTGTTACATTCTCCGCTTAATGTTCCCTTGTACTAACAATGCAGCTGAGTATGAAGCCTTTCTCCATGGTCTCTGGATGGCTAAGGAGATGAATCTAAGTCAAGTTAAGTGCTTCGGTGACTCGGACCTCGTCTGGCACTTGGGATTCCAAGGACCCACTCATGGCAGCATATCGTCGTGAGGTGGATATTGTTGCAGGTCACTTTAAAGGATATTAGGTGGACCACGTGGACCGACAGAAGAATGAAGCGGCGGACGCTTTAAGCCGGCTGGGCTCTCAGCGCAAACTGGTCCCGCCCAATGTTTTTCTGGATGTGCTGCACAACCCGTCGGTCAAGCTCCCTGATGAAGCGGATTTGGCTATTCCTGATCCGGAGGCTCAATTGGTGGCATCTCTTCATGTCATTCCGAATTGGACGCTTCCTTACCTGGCGTACATGAACCGGGGCGAGTTACCAGAGGATGAGACTCTGGCCCGACAGATAATCCGGCGGTCCAAGTCCATGACTATTGTCAATGGCGAGTTGCATCATTGCAGTGTATCAGGGGCGTTTCAACGCTGTGTGTCTCCTGAAGAAGGCTGTGAAATTTTGCGTGAGATCCACGAAGGAGATTGTGGTCACCACGCCGGTTCAAAATCTTTGGTGGCTAAAGCGTTCCGCCATGGCTTCTATTGGTTAACTGCTCATGCTGATGCGGAGGATCTGGTCAGACGATGTGACGGTTGCCAAAAGTTTTCAAGACGTGCTCATGTGCCGGCTCAAGAATTGAGAATGATTCCAATTAATTGGCCGTTTGCGACTTGGGGGCTGGATATGGTTGGGCCTTTCAAAAGGTCCAAAGATAAGAAGACCCACCTCCTGGTGGCGGTTGACAAGTTTACAAAGTGGGTGGAGGCAGAACCTGTTAGCAAGTGTGATGCGGCCACGGCGGTTCAGTTCATCAGAAAAGTAATTTTCCGGTTTGGCTTTCCACACAGTATCATCACACATAATGGTACCAATTTGTCCAAGGGTGCCATGAAGGAGTTCTGCGAACGTGAGCACATCCGGCTTGACGTTTCATCCGTAACGCACCCACATTCCAATGGTCAAGCAGAAAGGGCTAATCAAGAGATCTTGAGAGGCATCAAGCCCCGGCTTATGCTTCCTTTGCAGAGAACACCGGGTTGTTGGGTAGAAGAGTTACCATCTGTGTTATGGAGCATCAATACCACACCCAACAGATCAACAGGATACACACCATTCTGCATGGTCTATGGAGCGGAGGCGGTTCTCCCTAGTGATATCCGTCATGATTCACCTCGTGTGGCAGCTTATGTTGAAGCGGACAACGAGACAGCACGGCAAGATGCTTTGGACCGGTTGGATGAAGAGCGCGACATAGCAGCTGCTCGCTCGGCGATTTACCAACAGGATCTTCGTCGTTATCACAGTCGCCGAGTTAGAACCAGAACCTTTCAAGAGGGAGATTTGGTGCTTCGGCTCATCCAAGATCATACTGATATGCATAAGTTATCCCCACCTTGGGAGGGACCTTTCGTGGTCAGCAAGAATCTACACAATGGGTCATACTATCTGATCGATATTCGAGAGCATAAAGACTCACGTACATCAGAGGAGGAGACCAACATTCCGTGGAACATAGCTCATCTTCGGCCTTACTATACCTGAGCCATTGGCTCTACTTATGTACATATTACGACAATGTATATGTTATGATTAATATAATAAACCGGAACCTCAGCTAAAGCGGGGTATCTGTTCTTTTACATCATGTGTGGTTACACGGAGTTGTTCCAAAGCGGCCTCCGGTTTACCCCTTGAGTTAGCTTTTCAAAGCATCATGTAATAGCACTTGGGGGCTTGGTCGTATCCGAACCAATGCAACACCTTTTGATAGGCGAAAGCCACCAGATCACTTGGGGACATGGTCAAGTCTGAACCAGTCACGCCTCTTGATCGGCCTAAGGCCACAGAATCACTTGGGGGCTTAGTCGAACCCGAACCATTGCCACGCCTCTTGATCGGCATAAATTCCACGGTTTCATTTGGGGACCTCGCTGACTTGAACCATAGCTACACCTATCGGGAGCTTGGTCGTGTCCGACCATGGTAACGCCATCTGATCGGCTCAAATAAGCCTCTTTTTGCAAACGGTTTTATCATTGCCTTTGCTTCACAATTTTCTTTGATAGATATTTCTTTCTTTTTTTTGCGTTTTCTAAACCGACAAAGTTTTAAACCGGTTCAAACTGTCAATTGACAGAACACGGTCCATTTTTAATCCGGAGACTATTTGCCCGGTTTGATTTTTTATTAACATCTTATTACGGAGTAACACGGTGTTTTATTATAACCCGGCACGGTTTACATGGGAAACCGGCATTATATATATACATGAGCTGCTATCTCCTCCAACAGTGTGGGTTTATAAACCTCCGCTTCAAGATTGGCCAAGCCAACTTCATGCCCAACGATGGCAGGTATTATGTATCCCAAAGATTTGATCATATGCTTAAATTTCAGATATTTTGATTTCACATATGCAGACATCATACTCCGCCTGACGGTACAACCGCGGTGGCACTTTAAGGTTTTTTGTATTGCAGAAAATACTTTGGAAAATTCATCACCCAAAGGAAGAACAAGTTGCAGTAATTATGCATGAAGGCCTATCAAAATCAAGAGTATCGGCTAGCCTATTACAAGGCAACACGGTGCCCAAAATAAGATCATTGTTTTTTCACAAAGAAGAAGCAGTTTAAACCAGCTTCCGGTTCAAGCTTGGTCACCAGCCTGGCCTGATGGTTGTGGGTCATCCCGCGCCGCTTCAACTTCAGCTTCTCTACCCAGCGGCTGGAAATCAACAGTTGTCCAGTCGATTCTCATTAATGCTTGAAAGAGAGCTTCATCATGGATCAGCAACGACGGTTCAATATCGGGAGCGTAAGTATGCTTACGGATTGGAGGGATAAGATTTTCCACTCCAGGAATTGGTGCAACTACTCGCTTGTTTTGGTTATCATATTGGGCTTGATAATGAGACAAGTCTGCTTCTTCAACCAATTGACAAGCTAGCGGACGCACCTCCCGGTTTATTGCTCGCAGATCCACTTCACTAAACTCTGACCCGTCTTCCTTCAAGCTGGGATAGCCCTGAGCCGCTTCAACAGGATCAAAATCCAGCACCCAAGCTTTTGCCCGGATTAAGGCATTGATCGCACCGGTTCGATCTGCAGATTTCTTCAGCTCTTCAACCCGGGAAGGAAGCATCGACAGTCTCTTCAGAGCGTCCTGAATCAAAGTGGGCGCCGGATTGTTGTTGGATGTAGTAGAGATGATCCGCTGTGCACCAGTGTAGAGTTGTTCGATCAATGTGTAGGAGGCTTTCAATTTCTTCCGCACATCTGACCCCAAGTGACCAATGCGTGTCCCTGAAATAACCGGCAGCTCTATAAGACGGCCGAATCAATCCAGAAATCAAACTAGCTTACCAAAGATAGCAGCGGTCATGGCATGCACTTGCCGCTTTATGCTGGTCAGTTCATCCACAACCGGTTTCAGTGCAGCCTCGGCATCTTCTGCTCGTTTGGTTAAAGCGGATTTTTCAGTGGCCCAATCCGCCCGCTCCTTCTTGAAGCCCTTCTAAGCTGTTCCATGGCGCTTAAAGCGCTGGTTAATTCCTCTTTTGCTTTGGAGGTTTCAGCTTGTTGGCACTTCAGATTTTCTTGCAGATCAACAATTTGGTTTTCCCTTTTGTTCAGCTCAGCCTGCATATAGACAGTCATACGATTCAGATAACGGTACAAGAATTGAAGTACCAACCACATAACAAGTTATGCCCTTGGTACTTGGAAGCTAATGCATATTTGCTCTTCAATTATTCAGAAAAGTCCCAAGCTCAATACAAGTATTCAACTTGGCACTTGGGGGCTAATGGCTATTTGTTCAGTTAATACCGCTGCTACAATCTTGATTACCTAAAATCCCGATTTAACTACACTAAGTAGAACCACCCTTGGGGGCTATATCAGCAAATTCAGAAAACATTGAAGTCTGCATTGACAAGTCCCGGTTCGAACGGAGATTCTAAACCGGCCCTTGGGGGCTAGGAGAGTTGACAGATTGAAGTACATACGCAGATAAGCATAT
This sequence comes from Triticum dicoccoides, assembly GCF_002162155.2. Taxonomy (NCBI): domain Eukaryota; kingdom Viridiplantae; phylum Streptophyta; class Magnoliopsida; order Poales; family Poaceae; genus Triticum; species Triticum dicoccoides. The sequence continues at coordinate 605,663,451 of NC_041390.1, read as the reverse complement.
GGAAGTTACCTCATATTTCTCTTTCATCATATTAACCAAACCAGCTTCATAGTCACGGCTGGTGTATAGCCGGTTTAGATAGCCGGAATGGAGATCTTGGGCGTTCAGAGCGGCATAAGTTGTCAGATCGGCATTCCATTTTCCCTTGCCAATGGCAGCAGATTCTTCCTTGGCAGTGTGTCTAGATAAAGCAACGGGATTGCCTGGCTCTATGCGACCAATGCCAGTAATGACAACCTCATCATCCTTGGCATCGCCGGTTTGCACTGGGGCCGTTGGCTTATCAGTAGGCTTTGATGGACTGGTGGATTTCTCAATCCGGATGGGGCTTGTGGGCTGGTTGACAGGGCCTGAGGTGTCAATAGGCCTTTCTTCAGCAATAAAATCGTCATCCTGCTGTGGTGGATCATTAGGTATATCTTCATGAATAGCCGCTTCAAGATCTGGTGTTTTACCCGGTTCAAGGACGGCGTCCTCCTCGGCCGCTTTATCCAGGAGAGCCTTCTTGCTCGGCCTAGGCTTGGCCCTGAAAGGAATAACAAAGTCAAATACAGCATATGTTCCAAGGTGATGTACCAGAAATATTATGATAAGTATAGCTTACCCAAGCACCGTTTTGAGCGGTGGTAGCTGAGTAGCTAATGACTCGCCAGAGGATGAGTGGGAAGTAACCTGATAATCGGAGTCAGATGGATTAAGACGTTGACGAAAACAGCCCGCTTTAGGACAAGAACTGGCAAGCAAATTAGAGACCTCTGAACGGCGTTTCCGAACCGGACTGTTCGGTAAACCGGCGGAGGTAACTACCTGGCCGCTGTGCCGGGTTGTGCGGCGAGCTTCGTGTTGTTGGGTCTTCATAAGAAATTTGGGATCCAAGTAAGCAAGAGGATGAGAAAATTTAACCTTCCGGTTTGCCTGACGGATTTTTAGCGAAGGCAAAGGGTTTGAATCGGAAGAGAGAGTAATTACCTCTGCAGCATCAGCATGGCTGGTTTCGGCATCATCCTGACAAATATCATCATCAATAAGGCATGTGAAAAATAAGCCAAGTGAGTCAAGCTCTACCTCAAGGTCCGGATTACCCACATCATCATCAGTGGCCGGATCAGAAGATGCAGTGGTTTTCTTCTTATGAGCAGGCCGTTTCACGACTTTAGTCTTTGGCCGGGTTGGTCTTTCCGGTTTGTCTGTTTTTTTCTGGCTTCTCCTATGGAAGCTTCTTGCTCCAAAACGGATCATTGCCCTGCTTAAACAGACATTGATATTAAACAATGACCAGATATATCAATAACAGGTTCAGCAAAAAAGAAAAATCAAACTCTTACAGCTGGCGGTTTGTTGGTGGCACAGAAGGGAAGCAGGCCAGTTCGAGCACAGATGTGTTCCGGTTCATTCAGCATTTTATTCACAGCCTCTATGATTTCTTTCGTCGGTGAGCTGGATGTTAGCATGTCGCAGTGGGTCATCAACACTGCCAGTATACTCGCACATCAAACCGGAGCGCTGACTAAGGGGCAGTATGCTCCACGATATCCAACAGCGAGCGAGATCAACCCCTGTTAAACCGTTGGCCATGAAGGCTCTGAGCTTGGACATTTGAGGAGCGTATTTGCTTCTCTCCTTGGCAGTCAACCTTTGCGGAAAGGGGTGTGTATTGCTAAGCCGCTCCGGACGAAAGCCAGGCAAAGGATTTTCATCAGCAGGGGAGGTGTCTTTGCAATAGAACCATGTTTGATTCCACTCTTTGGGGTGGCTGTGCAGTTTGGCGTGAGGGTATGTGACCTCTTTCCTTTTCTGAATCGCCACACCACCCAATTCCGTATTGGAACCGTCAGTAAACTCAGAGCGTCGGTTTAGATGGAAGCAGTATCTGAACAACTCAACTGTGGGCTCCTCTTGAAAGAACACCTCACAGAGCACTTGGAAGTGACACATGTTTGTAACAGAGTTGGGGCCAGTGTCTTGTGGGCGGAGTTGAAAATTGGCTAAAACATCCCGGTAAAATTTAGAACCGGGCGGCTTAAAGCCCCAGGCTAAGTGATCTACGAAAACGACGACCTCTCCTTCTTGAGGTGTGGGAGGGCATTCTTTGCCAGGGACCCTCCAATTGATGGTATTTTTGCTGCCTAAGGCGCCGATCAGGACTAAATTGTTCGGTTGAGTCTCCGTGACGCGAGAAGAAACCCAGTTGCACTCATATACTTGCTTGGCCATGATGAAATCAACAAGATGGGTGATTCCGGTTCAAGAATGCATTGATTAAAGTACACTGGTATGTACAATGTTAAACCGGAGACAGCTCTATCTAAACCGGAGTTTTATGAAGCAACAGCATCTGGCGGTTCAACAAGGGGACTAATGGTATATACCGGTTTGTTGATTTTTTTTCTACACCAAGTTAAACCGCCGGATCTAAGCATTGAAACAGTTGAGATTGTGGATGGGTAAGTGTACAGAAACAGATTTCACATGATTTCTCTACAGCGATGGATCTAAAGCAAGTTCAGAAAAGAAGGAAAATATTCAAAATCTCAAAGCAGAACAGTATTGAATCAATGGGCGGAAATATATGTGAGATCTATGGTTTTAGGCATGAAACTAAAGGCGGATACTAAAGGTTATCACTACACAGAGAAGGGGTTCACAGATGTATCCAGGAGCTAGCATACGAACATGAACAGGTGATGAACGCAGCAAGAACACGAAACCCTAGAACAGATCTATGTTGAGAAGAGCAGAAGACCTACCAGAGCTGAGGAAGATGCGGAAGGTCGCCGCAGTTTTCTGGTACGCTCAGGTTGATGCAGCGGCCAAAGTCGATGCAGAAGACGACGGCGATGGCGGAGCTCTGAGACTGGCGACGCGAGGAAGACGAAGAGGAAGGGCACGAAGGGGAGAAAAGAAATGACCCTTCGGCCCTATTTATAAGGCAAAAAGACATGTGTCAGGCGCGTGAATCTAGGAACCGAAAATTTCGGAAGCGGAGCTGTCGCCTCGGTTGTTGTGAGTTTATTAAACAAGGAGATATCATGGATGTTTTCTTTATGAAAGATGACGTCACCTCGGCTTACAGCAACTGGAGAGGATGACATCATGGCGGTTCAGCAACTACGAGAAGATGTTGAAGATGAAGATTTTGCTAAGGATTGACATGAACCCGTTCAAATCAATCTGGGGCATAATGTTGGGAATGTTACTATTGGGTGTAAACCGGCCTATGTGGGCTGGATTAACTTCATCAGTAACTCAAGAGTGTGAAAGCCCAAGAAGATAGATGAGGGCCTGAGGCCCGTAGTCGGTTTAGGACCAGTAGCCGTAAAGAGACATCTATATGTAAACTTGTATTGTAAGATAGGAATAATGAGAGACCAACCCGGATACGAATATGAACTGGTGTTAGGACTCTGTGAACCGACGGGCGTCACCCGTATATATAAGGGGATGACTCGGCGGCGGTTTAGAAGGACAGACAATAACTCGAGACTTAGGTGAAGCTTGTTTGCTCCCTAGTCATCGAAATCTCATCAATCCCATCACAACTAGACGTAGGCTTTTACCTTCATCGAAGGGCCCGAACTAGTATAAACCCTCTTGCGTCCCTGTGTCCGCTTTAACCCCTTCGAGCTAACCCGTTGCGATGGCCTCACAACTAAGTCCTTTCTCTAGGACATCTGCCGTGACAAAACCACGAAAGCCCGGGACTAATGTGACCATTAGTCACGGTTCCAACCAGGACTAAAGGCCCTTACGAACCGGAACTAATGTCCAACTCTGCACTAGTGGAAAATAGTCCATCCATATCGAATAACTCTTCTGTGTTAGCCTCAAAGCATTATGTACTAACATTATCATATGGAAAACATCCTGGAAGGTCCAACTTCAACTTCCCTACGATGCTTGCCAAACTACTCAACGCCTCAATCACTTGCGGTGAGAGTGGCTTTTTATACATGTCAAGATACGCTTGCATCTTTTGTTTAGGGCCCTCTGTTTTGCTAATCCCGGGTAGCTCACCAATCCCCCAACAACCTATGTTCCGCGCGCTTGGATATCGGGATGTTGCACGCCTTGTTCTTCTTTTTTAGACACCCACTCCGTCGCCCATCATCCTTCTCTCCATGCGAAGGCGCCGGGTCCCAAGCAGAGCTTGCGGGAGCGCACAAGTAACCTTGCTAGGAAAACCCTCCAGAGATAATAGTGTTGCTTTAGCATGCTCCACCTTTGCAACAACGTCGCACAACTAGAGGATCAACCAGACCGTTGGACGCATTTAAACCAAGTGGATCCTCTAGAATAAGCATCAGACGTGTAAGGGACTGCATAACGGAAGATGAGGAGCAGCCGCCAGGTTAGACCATGGGCCGACAAGAATGTAGCCTCCAAGTGAAAGTGCTAGTGATCGACTAGAGGGGGGGTGAATAGGATATTTTTATGAAAGTCTTCAAACATGTAAGTTTCGAAGACAAACGATAGAAATAAACCTATTACCATGCAGCGGAAGGTAGACTACACTAGGCAAACCATAGTCAAGTATTCAATGAAGTGAAAGCACAATGACTTATAGCAGCTAGGCAGTAAAGATCAGGTAGGAAGATATTGTGAACCCAATCAGAACAAGTAATCACTCAGTGAAGCCAAATGGTGATGCAATCGTACAATGACTTCACAAGGACCAGCAGTAAGTAAAGGGAAGGGAAGGATGAAACCAGTGACTCGTTGAAGACAATGATTTGTTGGACCAGTTCCAGTTGCTGTGACAACTGTACGTCTGGTTAGGGAGGCTGAGATTCAACTCAGAAGACCTCGTCTTCACCTTATTCCCCTTGAGCTAAGGACACCCAGTCCTCGCCCAATCACTCTGGTAAGTCTTCAAGGTAGACTTCCAAACCTTCACAGACTTCGTTCACCGGCGATCCATAATGACTCTTGGATGCTCAGAACGCGATGCCTAACCGGCTGGAGGATTCACAGTCCTTAAGTGTAATAAGTCTTCAGATCACACAGACAGGAAGACTTAAGTGATGCCTAACACTCTTTGGCTCTGGGTGTTTAGGGCTTTTTTCTCGCAAGGAATTCTCTCTCAAAGGCTTCGAGGTGGGTTGCTCTCAAACGACAAAAGCCGTACTCTAACTCTGAGCAGCCAGCCGTTAATGGTTGTAGGGGGTGGTCTATATATAGCCACTAGGCAACCCGACCTGATTTGTCCGAAATGACCCTGGGTCACTAAGGAACTGACACGTGTTCCAACGGTCAGATTTCAAACACACACATGGCAACTTTACTTGGGCTACAAGCAAAGCTGACTTATCCAACTCTGGACAAGATTTGCTCTCATAGTCTTCACTCGAAGACATAGGTTTTTGGTTAAGCAGGACTTCAGTCATTCTGACTGGTTCTCTTGGACCCCACTTAACAGTACGGTGGTTCCTATGACTCAACAAAGAAAAACACAGAATGACGAAACTGCTAAGTCTTCGCGCTCCATAGTCTTCACGCGATGTCTTCTCTTGTCATAGTCTTCAATGTGAATGTCTTCACATACCACCTTTGACTTCAATGTCTTCATACATTTTTAGGGGTCATCTCTGGTAGGAAAACCGAATCAATGAGGGACTTCTACCTGTGTTATCCTGCAATTCTCACAAACACATTAGTCCCTCAACTAGGTTTGTCGTCAATACTCCAAAACCAACTAGGGGTGGCACTAGATGCACTTACAATCTCCCATTTTTTGGTGATTGATGACAAACTAGTTGAAGTTTTCAACGGGGAATATAATATGTGAAATTGTAAAGGATAGGGAATTGTCTTCATAAGTTGCAAGGGCTCCCCCTGAAGATGTGCATATAAGTAATTTGCTTTTGGAATGCAAATGCACATGGCAGGTTGTACTTGTGGAGATCCTCTTCAACTTATGATGAAAATTCATCATGCATGAAAAGTATGTGAAGATAATGACATGCATAATGAAAAATGGACGTCTGCAAAATGATCTAAGTGTAGATTTTATCGTCGCACATGCGGAATTTATCATCGCATCACAGAATAGCAAATAAGTAGCAGACGACCATCGAGTTTAAGTGTTACAACTCAAAGAACCAAATGTATCAAAACGAGACTTGTAAACACTAGGCAAAACATAAAGCAACCGCCCATATGGACCCGCTTGAAGACTATCAAACTCATATGCTTCTCCCCCTTTTGTCAGTAAGGACCAAAAAGGTTTGAAGACATAGAGCATCTACTCGTTCCCATGAGGAGTAGGTGAAGCAGCAAGGTCGTCGGTGTTGTTCAGCGGTGCAGACGAACTTGGGGTAGTGTCGATGTGTGCAGAAGTAGGAAGCAGTGAAGTGGCATCGTCTTCGTCCTCGATCACTCTGGCATTCACAGTTGCCGCGGAGGAAGATAACTCAGAGTCTTCAAGAGACGGAGTTCGTCGCAGCATAGTCCTTCTTGGAGGTGTGGAGTCAAACTTGAAACGTTCAGAGAAGCCATCCTCTTGAAGATCATCTTCAGAACACATAAGCGTCATCCCTTTCCATGTACGCCGATAGGTTTCATGGGCAACAAAGGCATTCTTGGTGGCAAGATTGCGAATGCGGTTGACATCCACCAAGAGGCTTTGCATTTGGCACTTTAGCCAGTCATGATGCCTATCCTGTTTCTAATGAAGGGCAACCAGAAGCTCTCGGTCATTGAGAACACGAGATCGCTTCTTGGGCCGTTGGGCAATAGTGCTTTCAGTGGCTTCAGTGAGGGCACGATGAGGTGCACGTGTAGTACCAGCCAGAGGACAAACATGAGTGACTGCTTCAACTCCTTCAATGTTTTGAGAGAAATTTTGATGCTCAACATTCTGAAGACTAAGAGGCTCCTTGGCAGGCTCTGGATAGATGGCTTCAATGGACATATCAACGTCAGGCAGAAAGATTCGATGATTGCGAGCAAAGGGCTGATATGAGACAGCTGAGTGTAGTTTGATCAGCCGCATTATCCATGGAGCATAAAACTTCAAGCCAAAAGGATCAGATCCTGATGCAGCAAGTTGGCGGATGAATAAGTCTTGTGCATTGAAGCATTTGCCGTGAAGAATATAAAAGACCAAAGTCTTCATTGCACCTTCCAGCTTTGCATGTGGAGAATGTCCTTTGATGGGCCAGAGAGTTCACCTGATAATGTGATAAATAGTGCATGGCAGATACTCAAGGTCTTCAACAAAGAACTCCTTAGGATATGCAGCATTTGGAGGCAAAGGCTTCATCATGCTAAGCATCTGACTCTTGTTCGGTTCAGGCTTCTGAAAGATGCTCTCCATAGCTGCACTATGAAGCTGACAACCAGGTTCATAAAGATCTCCAGGAGTGGGCAGACCAGTGAGCTCAATGATATCAAAGGCTTTGGCTTCGTGATGGACATTGCCGGTCATCCACTCAAGGACCCAAGTCTTCGGATCTCTGTTGTAGCCACGAATGTGAAGAGTGGCATAGAATTGGAGCAGCAACTCTTCATTCCAGTGCTCTTGGTCGGTGACGAAAGACAACAATCCAGACTCTTTGAAGCAATCCAGTGCTTCTTCCAAGCAAGGCAGACCAGTTATGGTTTCAGTGTCAAGACGCATATGAGGGAAAATGCGGCCTTGATTGTACAGAATGCATGAGTAATAACTTCGCTACGGATAGCTCCAGAACCGATCAGAAGATATTCTTTCCCTTGAGTAGGGGTTCTTGGCGCTATTGAAGAAGGTGTTATCTGCTTTGAAGCCATTGACATTAAAGGATCCAGGTGCTGATGCAGGACCTGGAAACCTGGGCAACCTTGGCATTGGCTTCTGTACCTGAGGCCTGTGCTCAACGTGATAGTCAAACTGAGGACCAGCAGCAGGTGCAGGAACAGGAGCAGTAGCATCATTGGCTTCACTGACTTCTGGCACATTGGTTGGTGCAGGCTCCACATTTGCTTCAGCCATGACAACGTCATTGGCTTCATTTGTGTTGGTGGTGGCAGCCTCAAGATTTTCAACCTCCACTTGATGAGCTGGAGGGTCGGGCACAGACATGTTCTCCTTGAGAACAGCTTCTTCAGTACTGGGGGAGTAGGGACACGTTCTTCTTCTTGTGTGTCGTCGGCTGATGCAGCCGGAATGTCTTCAGCAGCTTTAGCCTCAGACTCAGAGACATTCACAGTAGGAGTGGCATCTGGAAACACTTGACGTGCAACAGATTGGTGGGGCACTTCTCCTTCTGGAACGCTCGAAAGAGGGACTTGAGACCTTGGTCCTTTGCGAAGCCTGCGTAACGCTGGTGACGCCTTTGGAGACGGAGTTGGCTGGGCCTCAAAGTCATCTTCTTCTTCTTGTCGGGGTGGTGTGACTTGTTGTTGTGGGTGATCAACCCATGATGCATCCTGAGCAATTGGCGTCAGAGGACGACCAATGCTGATGAGTTTGCTGTGCGGAACGCCACTCGATGATACCAAGTTGTGCTCGATCTGAGGAAGAACTACATCATCTTCAACATTGTCATGGTGACCAATGTCTTCAGCAGCGGTGGGATCAGCTGCTGGAATATCTTCAGCTTCATGAGCCTCTGTGGAAGCAGGCTCATGGACAGTCAGTTGGCGCTCTTGATGTTCAGCTGCAGGGCGAACCATGGAGATAGGTTCAACAACTAAGGTCTCTGTGGGAACAGCCCGATCCTTCTTGGTCTTGCGCTTCTTCTTGGAGGGAGCAGCATCAGAGGCTTCAGGATGTTTCCTCTTTCTCGCTTCAGCCTCAGCAGTCCTCGTCTTCTTCAGTTCTAAAGCGGTTGACCTGACCTTTGGCTTCGAGCCAGTCATGCTGGCTGGGAAGACAATGGGATGTGCTTCCTGCCTTGGTGCTTCGGGTTTGGCCACAGCTACCTTCTTCTTCTTCTTCTTTGCAGCCATCTTGGGATCGATGCCAGGATGACCAAGGGCCTTGCGCTTCTCAGCCTCATTGTAGGCTTGCACACACTTGTCGGCCAGGCTCTTCATGCGCTCACGAGAACCTTGAGCGTCTTCACGCTTCTTGAGAAAGGATTCTTTGAGCTCGTGCAGCATGATCTTGAAATTTTTGACCTCTTGCACGCTGAGCTTGGCCATGTGCTTCTTGAACTGATCTTTCTCAAAGTCGATCTTTTGCTTCAGTTCAACGATGCGCTGAGCTAGAGCTAGCTCTGAAGCAATGGCGCCATGGAAGGCGACACTGAGGCCAATTGGAAGTTGCAGATCTTCAAAACTGAGGTTGGGCGTGTCAAGCCACTCATCAATGAAGTTGTGGATGATTGCCACGTCAAAGAGAGGCAAATCATTGAAGATTTCTGCTTCTTCTTTGCTCTTGATCAGTTGCTCAAGAGCGTCATCTGCAAGATCTTCATCGCTGGACAGATTAATGGTGTCGTTGCGCAGAATAGCAGCAGAATCAGTTCTTGGCTGGTGTGTTGCAAAGGCATCTTGACTCTCGAGGGCTTGGAGATGCGTGGCAAATCTTCAGACTGCACACTGTCTTCAGGAGGTGCAGTAGCCAGTGGCTTCGCCCATGAGATTTTTGGTGCTGAGGCAGGCATTGAAGCTTTAGGCTTCTTCAGTTTCTGTGGCTTCGGCGGTGTAGGCGCTTCATCAGATTCAGCGTCATCTGCAGGCTCATCCACGGCTGTCCCTTAAACCATGATATGAGTGATGAGACCTTCCAGGTTGTAGAAGGGCCCAACAAGATTGGGTTCAGCTTCGCGGGTGCCATCGGCACGGGGAGCAGAAGAGCCAGGGTTGAAGCCTAGTCCCAATGACTTCTTGTTTTGCTTAGACAAATTATTGGCAAATTGGAAGTTGCGTTTGAACAGATTGTCGTCACGACACCATAGCAATGACGATGGGTGAGCATCCGCAGGCTGTGGTCCACGGACCATGCAGGGATAGAAATCTTGTTCAATGGCTTCATCTCTGGACCTGGGTTGAAGATTTCTGTATAGGATGTATCCCCAAGGTCGCTTGATGGCATTTTTCTCAGCATATTCCTGGGTCACAAACCGGTACTTAAACCATTGTTCTGCCCAATATCTTTGAATCCATTGGATTCGGGTCTTGCGCTGACTGTAATCCTCTTTAGGATCTGTCTTGTAAAGCTCTGAGAGGTCATCACGCAAATCTCTTGACGTCCCCCCACGATGCTGTCTGCCACCCTTCCTTACTGATTTCTCTGCAGCCATGAACTTCAAACTGAATGGCTTCAACACGTTCAAAGGCTTCAAAGGCTTTCGCTTGCTGGACAAACAGGAACTAGCTTCGGGAGAATTTATATGATGTTGTAAGAATTCTGCAAATGAATGCAGACTATGAGAACCAAGGGATTCTCCCACAGACATGTACCTGTGACAGCATTAAGGTGCGAGGGAAGGGGAAGAGGTCATATGCATTCTCAGAAGATTTTGAAGATAAATCAGTTTAGAAGACATTGACCTCATCGTGCGAAGACATTCACTCATAGATAAGGAGTTGGTTCCAGATTTGTATGAATCCACGGATCAGTACAAGTGAGGAATCTAACTACTTTGTGAAGTATAAGTGAACATACTAGGCATATTATGATATGCAGTATGAAATAGATCCAACTTGTGTGAACAGAAACTGCTTGTGGTAGAAAGTGATGAATCTATAGGATCAAAGGGGCCGTAAAAAGAAAGTTTTATTTACCACACGAAGAACTGCTAGACAGAGTGGAAGAGGAGGCCGAGCAGTTCGATCGTCCGTGCCCTAACTTGGTGACGGAGGACACCTACGGCGACGGCGGAGAAGACGATGTCCGCGGCCGGTGTGAAGACGGCGTCGGAGAGGTCGCGGCAGCTTAGAGCTTCGTCGCTGGCGTCGTCGAGGGCTAGCGGTGGCGCTAGGGTTTGTGCGAGAGTGGAAGAAAGGATAATGACTGTGGTGAGACGTGTATTTATAGGGACAGGGACGGCATAGTGTTATTACACGGGTGCCCCTGGCGATTCACATCTGAAGGACACGTGGCCATCATGCAACATATCGGAGGTTGTTCCACGTTCCCACGCACGCCTGGTTTCAGGTGAAGGAATTAGCATTAAAAGCGGACTTAATGTTTGTCTCTGTATCTTCTGCTGACAAGGACGTAGAGAAGACATTCGACAGTTTCAAGAGAATGCATATGATTTGGAGAGATAGAGTTTGAGATAGAAAGCATAGAGAGGTTAGGGTCCGATCACATTCACTTAGTTCAAAAGATTCAACAAGATGACATAGCTATAAGTGAATGCTGTAGAGGACAGAACACTAGTATATATATATATAATCAACATAGTGAAGATAATCATGAAGACAGGTTGAGATTGAGGCCAAACCAAATGTGAAGACATAGCAAATGCAATGCATGGGTGAAACACTTCAAACAGAAGAATTTGGTGGTGGTGTTACCCACCGTATAGGAAGTATTAGACCCAGACACGGTGCACAATTATTGTGGCGCTCCGAAGTCAAATTCCACATTAATGTATTCACACTTAGAATGTATGTCTTCATTGATTGAAGATATACTTTACTTCGTGTGTTGCATATCTAAGTCATCAATATGCATAAGTGTTAGGATGTGTGCCTGATCACCGGATATTTGAGGATTCCAAGATATTTAGCTCACACCGTAACTTGCAAAATAACTTCTCATCCAAGGGCTTGGTGAAGATATCTGCCAATTGCTCTTCAGTGTTGACGTGTATGATATCAATATCTTCCTTCACAACATGATCTCTGAGAAAGTGATGACGAATTTCAATGTGCTTTGTCTTTGAGTGCTAAACTGGGTTGTTGGCAATCTTGATGGCGCTTTCGTTGTCGCAGTAGAGTGGCACTTGCTTTAGATGAATGCCATAGTCTTTGAGTGTTTGCTTCATCCACAGAAGCTGAGCGCAGCAAGATCCAGCAGCAATGTATTCAGATTCAGCAGTGGAGACAGATACACAGTTCTGCTTCTTTGAAGACCAACATACAAGTGATCGTCCCAGAAAATGACATGTGCCTGATGTAGACTTGCGATCCACCTTGTCACCAGCATAATCAGCATCCGAGAATCCAACCAGATCAAACTCTGAGCCCTTTGGATACCATAATCCTAGTGTTGGGGTGTAAGCCAAATATCAAAGAATTCGCTTCACAGCTAAGTGATGCGATTCCTTTGGTGCCGCTTGGAATCGAGCACACATGCAAACACTAAGCATAATATCTGGCCTAGATGCACATAGATAAAGCAAAGAACCAATCATGGAGCGGTATACCTTTTGATCGAACTCTTTACCATTGTCGTCGGGACCCAAATGATGTTTGGCTGGCATTGGCGTCGTGAAGCCTTTGCAGTCTTGCATACCAAATTTCTTCAGGCAATCTTTGAGGTACTTCTCTTGAGATATGAAGATGCCGTTGTGTTGCTGACGTATTTGAAGACCAAGGAAGAACTTCAGCTAACCCATCATGGACATCTGATATTGCTCTTGCGTCATATATCCAAACTCTTCACTGTATTTCTGATTGGTGCAGCCGAAGATAATGTCATCCACATATATTTGGCACACAAACAATTCACCATCATATGTCTTCGTGAAGAGAGTGGGGTCGAGGGAACCAGATTTGAAGCCTTTGCTCTTCAGGAAGTCTTTGAGTGTGTCATACCAAGCCCGAGGGGCTTGTTTGAGGCCATACAGTGCCTTGTTGAGCTTGTACACCATGTCAGGATGTTTTGGATCTTCAAAGCCAGGCGGTTGTGCAACATACACTTCTTCTTCAATCTTGCCATTGAGAAAAGCGCTCTTCACATCCATTTGATATAGAAGTATGTTATGATGATTTGCATAGGCCAGCAGTATGCGTATGGCTTCAAGTCTAGCCACAGGAGCAAATGTTTCATCGAAGTTAATCCCTTCAACTTGAGTGTACCCTTGAGCAATGAGATGAGCTTTGTTTCTAACAACTTGACCATGCTCATCCTGCTTGTTGCGATATATCCATTTGGTGCCTATTATATTGTGCTTGCGAGGATCAGGACGCTTAACCAGTTCCCATACATTATTCAGCTCAAACTGTTGAAGCTCTTCTTGCATAGCTTGAATCCATTCAGATTCCATGAAGGCTTCTTCAACTTTCTTGGGTTCAGATATTGAGACGAATGCGAAGTGCCCACAGAAATTTGCTAGCTATGTTGCCCTTGAACGAGTGAGTGGACCTCGTGCATTGATGCTATCAATTATTCTCTCAATCTGTACTTCATTTGCAACACGAGGATGTACATGACGAAGATTTTTCTCTTGCTGATCATTGTCATCGTTAAAGGGATTGTCTTCAGGTTGAGCATTGTCTTCAGGCTGAGCATTGTCTTCAGGTTGATCAGGTGGGGAGATGATAAGTTCCTCTTCAGGCTAAGCTTCAGACGGTATGATTTCTCCAGTTCCCATAAGTTTGATTGATTCACTGGATGGAACTTCATCTAGCACATTTGGTAGGTGCTCTCTTTGTGAGACGTTCGTCTCATCAAACCGCACATCCACTATTTCAACCACTTTATAGTGAAAAAGGTTGAAGACTCTGTAGGAGTGCGAATCCTTTCCATATCCAAGCATAAAACCCTCATGTGCTTTTGGTGCAAATTTTGAAGTGTGATGTGGATCCTTGATCCAGCACCTGGCGCCAAATACTCTGAAGTAACTGACATTTGGCTTCTTGCCAGTAAGGAGCTCATAGGATGTCTTGTTCAGAAGCTTGTGAAGATAAACACGGTTGATGATATGGAATGCAGTATCAATGGCTTTCGGCCAGAATTTTCTTGGAGTCTTGTATTCATCAAGCATCGTCCGGGCAATCTCAATAAGTGTTTTATTCTTGCGTTCGACGACGCCATTCTGCTGTGGCGTGTACGGAGCTGAGAATTCATGTGTGATGCCTAAGGTATCAAGATATGTATCTAGGCCAGTGTTCTTGAATCCAGTGCCATTGTCACTTCTAATGTGCTTTATCTTGGCGCCATAGTTGTTCATTGCTCGACTGGCGAAGCATCTGAAGACATCCTGCACTTCAGTCTTGTAGAGGATTATATGCACCCAAGTATATCTTGAGTAATCATCAACAATGACAAAGCCATAGAGACAAGAAGTAGTAGTAAGAGTTGAGAAATGAGTGGGACCGAAAAGATCCATGTGGAGCAGTTCGAAGGATTGAGTCGTTGTCATGATTTTCTTCGAGGGATGCTTGGCCCTCGTCATCTTTCCTACTTCACAGGCACTGCATAAGTGATCCTTCTTGAACTTGACGCCCTTGATGCCTATGACATGCTTCTTCCTTGCAAGGGTGTGGAGGTTCCTCATGCCAGCATGGCCTAGCCTCTGATGCCAGAGCCAGCATTCAGAAGCTTTTGCTAGAAGACATACTGCAAGTTGTGGTCCTGCTGAGAAATCTACCACGTACAAATCATCTTTCCGATACCCTTCAAACACTAGAGACTTGTCAGATTCCATTAGTACAAGGCAACAATATTTTCCAAACATCACAATCATGTTTAAATCGCAAAGCATTGAGACAGACATTAAGTTGAAACCAAGGGATTCAACAAGCATGACTTTATCCATGTGTTGATCCTTTGAGATTGCAACTCTACCTAGACCCAATACCTTACTTTTACTAGTGTCAGCAAATGTGATGTGACTTTTGTCAGATGGACGTAAAGTTGAGTCCATGAGAAGGCTTCGCTTGCCAGTCATGTGATTTGTACACCCACTATCAATAATCCATTCTGAAGCAGCTGGTGTCGTACCCTACAGTGCAGTTAGGGGGACAGGCTTCACGAAGAGAATTGTGAAGCAAAAACATTTGACGAACCAGTGGATTATTAAAGATTAGATCGAGATTGGGACTGATAGGGCAAGTAGCAAGCGATTCAGGAACAAAGTACATAATAAGACCATTTGGGCATTTGATCTTGCGCCCTACAAGATGTTTAAGGTCCCCAGCAATAGTGTAAGACGATTTTGGTTTTCGGCTGGAGACCTTTCCCTGCAGAAGAGAGTTAAGCTTTCTTAGCCACCCACATCTTCAAGGGTGGCTTCAAAGCAATGAGTCTAAGTGTAGCATCTGAGAACTTTGGCTTTGGAGCCCTAGCAAAAAGTCTTGCAGGTGGACAATAGTACTCATAAGAATAAGCAGAATAGTTCTTGGTCTTATGAACATGGCGGTTTGATGAAACGCGCTCATATTCACAGGCCTGAGTATGGTTTCCCTGCAAAATATTTGCGTTAGTGCGACTCAGGTGAGTCCTCTGTCTGTATGAAGCCTTTGGACCGTATGAAGCCAGTGGTCTGGGGTTTGTCTTCTTCACCTGTGGTGTCATGATGACATTCACAGGAAGATTCTCCAAACACCTTTTCGGCACCCAGATCTTCTTCATAGGCAGTCCATTCCTGCAGTTAGTACCAATATACCTGGCAAACACTTCACCATTCTGATTCTTAAACAGTTCATAGTTTGCATCAAAGGATTCATTAATAACAATGGGATTAGCACAAGTGAAGCCAGATAGGGTGGATGGATCCGCTGAAGGTTCCTTTGCAGCAACCCGTGTGGTTTTGGGGTACTGCTCAGGTTTCTAGTGAGAGCCATTAACATTCATTTTCCTTTCGAACCCAACACCCTCTTTCCTAGGGTTTCGGTTCAGAATCTGCCTTTTGAGGACATCACATAGTGTCTGATGCCCTTTGAGACTTTTGTACATCCCTGTTTCAAGCAGTGTCTTCAACCTAGCATTCTCATCAGCAATAGCAGTGGTATCCTGAGCAGAGGGGTTAGTTACCACATCAACAGTTGAAGATATTGCAATAGTAGCAGCAGTAGAACATTCAGCAACATAAGTAGCGTTATCACGCTCAATGCATTTAAGACATGGTGGTTCAAATCCTTCCTGAGCTGAACTGATCTGTTCGGCGCGAAGTGACTCGTTTTCCTTTTGAAAGTCTTCATGAGCCGCTCTCAATTTCTCAAGATCTTGCTTTCTTTGAAGATAATCATAGGAAAGCCTTTCATGAGTTGTTGAGAGCGTTTCATGACGACTTTCAAGTTCCTCATACTTAACGTGAAGATTTTTTATGTCTTCAATTAAGGACTGAGATCGAGTCATTTCAGCGTCTAACAGATCATCGCTTTTGTCTAACAGTTTTTGAATGTGTTCCATAGCTCTCTGTTGTTCAGTTGCAATTTTAGCAAGTGTTTTGTAGTTGGGTTTGGAACCACAATCAGAGTCATCGTCACTAGATGTTTGATAGTGAGTAGTGCGTGTGTTTACCTTGGCACCGCGTGCCATGAAGCAGTAGGAAGGAGCGGAGTAGTCCTTGTCATTTGCATCGGTGTCGGTGATGAAGTCATTGTCTTCAGTGTTGAAGATGGACTTGGCAACGTATGCTGTAGCCAGACTCGCAACGCCAGAATCGGACTCCTCCTCAGACTCCACCTCCGCCTCCTCAGAAGTGGACTCCTCCTCAGAATCCATTTCCTTACCAACAAACGCACGTGCCTTGCCAAATGAGCTCTTCTTGTGTGATGAAGACTTGGAGGAAGACTTGGAAGAAGACTTTGAGTATTTCTTCTTCTTCTTGTTGTCAGAGTCATACTCCTTGCTCTTCTTCTTCTTGTTGTTCTCATTGTCCCACTGTGGACACTCAGAGATGTAGTGGCCAGGTTTCTTGCACTTGTGACATGTTCTCTTCTTGTAGTCATGAGCAGAAACTTCATCATTCCTTGAGCTTGATCGTGAAGACTTTCTGAAGCCTTTCTTCTTGGTGAATTTTTGGAACTTCTTCACAAGCATAGCAAGCTCCTTTCCAATGTCTTCAGGATCATCAGAACTGTTGTCAGATTCTTCTTCAGATGAGGAGACAGCCATTGCCTTCAAGGCACGAGTTCGCCCATAGTTGGGACCGTAGATGTCTCTTTTCTCAGAAAGCTGAAACTCATGTGTGTTGAGCCTCTCAAGTATGTCAGACGGATCGAGTGTCTTGAAATCAGGACGTTCTTGAATCATCAGGGCTAGGGTGTCAAACGAACCGTCAAGTGATCTCAGGAGTGTCTTGACGACTTCATGCTTGGTGATCGCAGTAGCGCCGAGGGCTTGAAGCTCATTTGTGATGTCAGTGAGTCAATCAAACGTGAGCTGGACATTCTCATTGTCATTTCTCTTGAAGCGGTTGAAGAGGTTGCGAAGGACACTGATTCTCTGATCTCTCTGGGTTGAGACGCCTTCGTTGACCTTGGAGAGCCAGTCCCAGACTAGCTTAGATGTTTCCAAAGCACTCACGCGGCCATACTGTCCTTTGGTCAAATGACCACAGATGATATTCTTGGCAGTAGAGTCCAGTTGAACGAACTTCTTGACATCAGCAGCAGTGACACCTTCTCCAGCCTTGGGAACGCCGTTCTTGACGACATACCATAGGTCGACATCAATGGCTTCAAGATGCATGCGCATCTTATTCTTCCAGTAGGGATATTCAGTTCCATTGAAGACGGGGCACGCGGCGGAGACTTTAATTATCCCTGCAGTCGACATAGCTAAAACTCCAGGTGGTTAAACCGAATCACACAGAACAAGGGAGTACCTTGCTCTGATACCAATTGAAAGTGCTAGTGATCGACTAGAGGGGGGTGAATAGGCGATTTTTATGAAATTCTTCAAACATGTAAGTTTCGAAGACAAACGATAGAAATAAACCTATTACCATGCAGTGGAAGGTAGACTACACTAGGAAACCATAGTCAAGTATTCAATGAAGTGAAAGCACAATGACTAATAGCAGCTAGGCAGTAAAGATCAGGTAGGAAGATATTGTGAAGCCAATCAGAACAAGTAATCACTCAGTGAAGCCAAATGGTGATGCAATCGTACAATGACTTCACAAGGACCAACAGTAAGTAAAGGGAAGGATGAAACCAGTGACTCGTTGAAGACAATGATTTGTTGGACCAGTTCCAGTTGTTGTGACAATTGTAGTCTGGTTAGGGAGGCTGAGATTCAACTCAGAAGACCTCGTCTTCACCTTATTCCCCTTGAGCTAAGGACACCCAGTCCTCGCCCAATCACTCTGGTAAGTCTTCAAGGTAGACTTCCAAATCTTCACAGACTTCGTTCACCGACGATCCACAATGACTCTTGGATGCTCAGAACGCGACGCCTAACCGGCTGGAGGATTCACAGTCCTCAAGTGTAATAAGTCTTTAGATCACACAGACAGGAAGACTTAAGTGATGCCTAACACTCTTTGGCTCTGGGCGTTTAGGGCTTTTTCCTCGCAAGGAATTCTCTCTCAAAGGCTTCGAGGTGGGTTTCTCTCAAACGACAAAAGCCATACTCTAACTCTGAGCAGCCAACCGTTTATGGTTGTAGGGGGTGGGCTATATATAGCCACTAGGCAACCCGACCTGATTTGTCCGAAATGACCCTGGGTCACTAAGGAACTGACACGTGTTCCAACGGTCAGATTTCAAACACACACGGCAACTTTACTTGGGCTACAAGCAAAGATGACTTATCCAACTCTAGACAAGATTTGCTCTCATAGTCTTCACTTGAAGACATAGGATTTTGGTTAAGCATAACTTCAGTTATTCTGACTGGTTCTCTTGGACCCCACTTAACAGTACGGTGGTTCCTATGACTCAACAAAGAAAAACACAGAACGACGAAACTGCTAAGTCTTCGCGCTCCATAGTCTTCACGCGATGTCTTCTCTTGTCATAGTCTTCAATGTGAATGTCTTCACATACCACCTTTGACTTCAATGTCTTCATACATTTTTAGGGGTCATATCTGGTAGGAAAACCGAATCAATGAGGGACTTCTACCTGTGTTATCCTGCAATTCTCACAAACACATTAGTCCCTCAACTAGGTTTGTCGTCAATACTCCAAAACCAACTAGGGGTGGCACTAGATGCACTTACACCAAGCACATAGGATCAACAGATTCTTCACTCCCTACCGATGAAGCACCATGGGTCAACCACACGTGATCTCCCCCAACAGAGAGCAACCCACATGCCCGATGACGGCAGGCAAAACCTAAGGAGAGGGTGCCAATGCTTCATCACACTATACCGTGGATCGATGCCCACAGGCCCCATCAAGAGCATAGCAGCAAGGAGATCTTGCTCGAAAAGGAGTCAAGGGAAGATGCATCACTCCAAAGGACGAGCCGAGCTATCTTCAAGGGATGGCGCAAAAAGAGCCGCAGCGTACGAGCGCGGCCTGGAAGCAAGGTCAGTTGGCACGGCATGGCGTAGAGTGGTGTTGTACTTAGATCTTTCTATGTTCTCTTTAGGTAGCGTAGTCGCTTGTGTCCTGCGTGATTCGTTAAGCCTGGTGTCAACGTGTATGAGGCCTACTTCACTATCTTGTATCGTTCGGCCATTTGCTCGATTGTTGTTATATATATATATAAAGTCTAGTGAAAGCTTATTTCGAAGAAGTTCTGTTGTTTTTTCTTTTTTGAAAAAGAGTGCTTCCTCCATGATTTCAATCAAACTCCGTGTTTCCACACTCCTTATCTGACGAGCAATCTGAATATATCATTTTCCTACAAAAGAATCATAAAAAAACTAGTCAATCAATTTGTCGAACACATAGAGGGCAAGGTGATGTATGAGAATAGCTGGACATACTACGTCAGCATCTGGAGCAACAACGGTGTCCGGTGTGACAAGACAGACCGTGAGGAGGTTTGTGGCGGTGGTGGCGTTGAGGGATCAAGACGGCGGTGGAGTTAGAGTGGCGACGAAGCAAGTGGATTGTCTGGGTAGACGAGGGATAAGAAAGGAGAGGCAAATGGCTCGTCCGACATGGTCCGAAAGAATTGGTGCAATTTATGGTCCATCTTGCCTGTCGGACCGAATGTGACGAACACGGTCGAGCGTGTTCAGGCCTCTTCATATCCGCCACATATTTAGTTTGGATATGAGGGATGCCGATTACCCGCAAAAAAATAAAAAAAATCAGGGGTGTTGATCAGCCCTGACGTATAGGGCTAGCTTGAGAAACTCGGTTCGATCATATTTTCGTGACCAGACTTTGACCGGACGTGCACCCGGACATATAGAGAGATTTGAGAAGTTCGGCTGCACATGTGGTGAGGGAAACTCCAACGCACGATCCCAAATGGACGTTTGTTTTATTCGGATTTCGCCCGTTTGGGGATAGCAATGGGGCAACGTCTGCCCGGATTTCTGGATGCGCCGGCCGTCCGCCCAATGCGCGGCCACACATCTGGTCCGCCCGGTGCCCGTATGCACACATTTTTTGCCATCACATTTTTATTTCATCAATTACATTTTGATACATGGTAGTACTTTCACCAATTCTTAACTAGAATAGTAAGACCAAAGAAAACAATAACCATAATTAGGCATTTTAACAGAAATCCAACTTCCATAACTGCTCCCACAAATTGGATTAATATCTCCTTGATGCCTTCATTGTTGATCTATGGGTTCTTGATCTTGTATACTTCTTTATTTTTTGATTCTAAAGAAGTAGACGCTGCTTCACATCGAATCTCATCTTTAGCCTCTATTCTAGGAAAGAGTGCACGAGCATCTATCAAATTTCGCCCAATCAATAGATCGATGTATTTTTTCCCTAATATCAAAACTTGCATCCATGCTACACACAAAGTTGCGTATGAGCCAAGAGCTTTGATAGATTGAATCAACAAGCAGTAGTGTGATCTGCTGCTTGAGGTAGATTTGAAATTACGCAAAATCCGGAAGCACAACCGAAGCAAAACAAGCATATACTTTTTTTTGCACTCGATGAGCACCCACCCCGGATGTTCCGGCATGGTAGAAACACGGCGAACGACTTGCCGCAGGTAGTTGTCGCACTTTATGAGCGACAACGATGAGCCGACCAGTTGCTGGGCCAGCGCCGACCCCAGAGGACAGCCGGGCATAGTTTTGCCGGCGCCGTTCCGGCGGGATAGATCCAAGTGCCTAGAGGTGGAGTCCATGCCTGCATGCGGCACAGAGGTGTTTCCAGGGTTGTGTGGTGCGTTGTCCAGCCAATCCATGGCTAGGCACAGCCGCCGGCGGCCGGATGCGCGCAAATCAGGCGGCTAGATGCGCTCAAATCCAGTGGCCCAGCTGGACAACGACGCGGCCAAGACAAAGGCCGGTGGGTAGAGATGGTGGTAGGGGCAGGAGCTGGAGGGGGCGCCGGGCTAGGTGCGGAGGTGGCCAAGAAAATGGCAGCGGCGGCGATGGCGGGGTAGGGTTCAGGGAGTTTGGGGGACGGCTGGGGAGGGGGAAAAGGGCTGCCTGTGTCCCCGAAAGGAGGGCCAGGGAAGGATATGGACACGCGTCACGCCCATCCACGCGTGCCTTTTTCGGTCGGAAAATGGGTCAAAAGCGGATAAAAAATGAACATTTGTCCGTTTGCTCTCATGTGTTGTTCCATGTTTATGTCCTTTTATCCTCAAACGAACGAGACATGATTATTTGAGGTCATGCGTTGGAGTTGCCCTCATAGATGACAGCCGTACTGCACGCGATTATTTACTGGAGTTTTACGCCGTGTAAACGCTGGTCGACCAGCGACCTCTACCCTATGGGCCATGACTCAGGAGAGAGTACGTACTTTGTAGTAGTATGTTCTAGAAAATGGCCCTTGGAGGATAAACGAGCCACTTGTCTATTTATTTTTGTATAATGTTTGGAGCATCTACACAGTAAATAATATGAGGCATGTGGTTTTATGGTTACCTCGCTAGCTCCGTAACTAAATAAATCGTCTGAAGAAAAAGACATTGCATACCCAAATGGCTCTGTCCTGCGTTTGTTTGCTTGTTTCGGTCATGTAGTTGATCATCACAATACTGTTTTGTTTTGTTTTGAGGGGATCCTCGCAATACTTAAAACTTTCAACAATTACTGTATCATTTATCAAGGTAAGTATTCTAGCCACACCTGATGGATCTTTACCGTCAAAAGGTACATTAATATTTTTCATTTCTCTTACTTTTAGGTGAGTCGAAACTTGGCTTCATTCCGATATAAAAACAATCATAGAAAATAGTAAATAATATTACCTAAGTCCTGGTTTATTAGTCCCCTTGTATTTTGTGTCATATTTTGATCATGATTTTAGCTAATAAAATGTAAGTTATCCATAACAAAAGCTATTTCATTGGAAACTATGTTCAAATAAGAATCCATCGATATAATTTTTTATGACATGTATTAGCATTTTGTTAGTTAAATTTATGGTCAAAATTCAGCACAAAGTTTAGAGAAAACCACGAGGCAATCCTCTATAACACTATGTTCCCTAATTTTAAAGGGCTCACAATCAATTGAGATTTACAATTGAAATTGGGTCATCCGATTTGGATTGAGTCAACAATTTCTCAAAACTATCTCATTTAATTGTTTTATACTACACACTGCGCTTTCTAATTTTTAACGCCTCATAATTAATTTAGATCTTGAGTTTAAAATTGACTCACTAATTCGGACCGGGTCAAAAATTTCTCAAGGAGCTCTCCCATTCAATTATTTTAATTCATTATATGCCCTAACTTCGAACCTCTTCAATTCAACAGAGGTATTCGATTTTGGATTTGATTTACGATTTTGGTATGGCCAATAATTTTTCAAATCAATCAAGAGCAACCAGCCTATAAAAACATATCAATCATGCGCTTCCTCACACCACCTAGAAAAAATAAACGACATCATGTGATACTATAGCGACAATATAATAGATGCAGCTACCGATGCAGAACTTTCCCCACATAAATATGTATTTATTAGCGGATAACACAAAATTATACCCAGAAAGACGCACCAAATATCGTATTTTAAAAAATAAAACACACTCCATAATCTCACTGCCCCCGAAACTAAATATTCCATCAGTTTCAAAATATAAAGGGTATAAGTTTTTTGGAAAGTCAAATTCCTTTAACTTTGACCAAGTTCAGAGACAAATTTACCGACATCCACAATATTAAACAATAAATATGAAAATTCATTTCGTGATCAATCTAATTATACTGATTTGATATTATGAATTTTGGTATATATCTCTTCTAATATGGTCAAACTTAAGAAGGTTTGGCTTTTTAAAAAAGTAATACATCTAATATTTTGAAACAGTGTGAGTATATTTTTAGAAACCAAACAACACCAATGACACAGCAAAGCTCGCCCAACTCTTCTAGTCAATGATGAATTATTCAAGTCCTGAGATTCAAGTCAATTGACTGCAAACCTTACATATGAGGCCCGCATGTCATACGCTATCGGACTTAAAAATCGATAGGTCAATGTAGAGTTAAGAGATGTTGGCCCAACTGAAGTCTCACTCTCTCGGTTGATGAGAAGGCGAGCGGCGTTCAGCATGCCACCTCTAGGGGGCGCGGTAGTACCCACCATCGAAGTGTCATTGTCACGCACCTCAACTCCTTTCGACCACTCCATCAAGTTCTCGGTGACACAAACACTTGGTTATCCTTGCTTCACCCTCTAGCTCTTGTTCTATAAGTGTCACTCATCCTTCATCTCCATGGCTCACCCTTTGTGCGTCTCTAGCCACCCCCAGGCCATGCTCCCCTTCTCGTGGTAGGGATGCGCTGCTGTTGTTCCATGTTGGTTGTCCTTTGGTGGCATAAAAGATCCCATTCACAGGTGGTTTTCACCAAAGTTGTTCCAATCGGAAAAATGAGATAAGTATATTTTTCGTCCTCGAACTCTTCCGAGAGTTTAGAAATCGTCACTCAAGTCCAAACCGAATGGTTTTCATCCCTCAACTATCAAAACCGGATAGTTTTCGTCCCTCGTGCTGCTTCGGGCGGTTTTTGTACGTGGTGAACAGTAAAATAGAAAAATAGCAAAAAATAGCAAAAAAAACCTGAAATTATACAGCATCGAAGATACTCTGGTGCGCAAGATCTGTACAAAATTTCGTGGTGTTTCTACATTCGGGCAGCTCGTGGCAAACAAAAAACTGTAAATATATACATCGCTGAACAGTACATTAAAAAATAGCAAACAAAATAAAACAGTATGAATTTTTTTGGCATCAAAGAGGCTTGGGTGCGCGGCAAATTTTCGTGGTGTTTGGGCATTGTACGAACTTGTGGCAAAAAAAACAAATTTTGGCTCAAATTTACTTTTTGGAAAAGTGTGCTTTTTTTTGCTAGAGATCCTCGTACGTCATTTGATCATGAAATTTTGCACGCATCTTACGTACATGAGCATCTTTGATGCCAAAAAGTGTCATATTTTTTTGCTATTTTTTGAATTTACTGTTCACCACCGTACATATTTACGATTTTTTGTTTGTCACGAGCTGCTCGAATGTCGAAACACCACGATATTTTGCATGGGTCTTGCACACCGGAGTATCTTCAATGCTGTAAAATTTCAGATTTTTTTTGGCTATTTTTTCAATTTTACTGTTTACCACGTACTAAAACCGCCCGAAGCAGCATGAGGGACGAAAACTATCCGGTTTTGATAGTTGAGAGACGAAAACTATCCGGTTTTGATAGTTGAGGGACAAAAGCTATCCGATTTTGATAGTTGAGGGACGAAAACTATCCGGTTTAGAGTTGAGGGACGATTTCTAAACTCTCGGAAGAGTTGGAGGACAAAAAATATACTTATCCCAAAAAAGATTGATAGGTAATATTTTGGCGACCTTGTTTGAAAGATGTTTGCCTAGCTTCTGCAAGCCAAGATCACCATGGTCATACTTTTAGCATCACATGTCAGCATGGCCTGGCCCAAGCTGCAAGCAGTGGCGATCCAGCCCAGTGGGCCAGGGTAGGGCCAACAATGAAAGTGTTGATAAAATTCATTTATTTGTAGTTTTTATATTATTTTTCTATGATATAAAGGCTATTGTGAAATTTCAGGGTCAACCGTGGCCTACACCGACCACCCTCTAGCTCCGCCACTGGCTGCAAGCAACAATGTCTACATACTACAAGCACAAGTGATAGTGAAGGTAACCACCACCAACGTTCCTGTTTTTGGATGAATTTTCAGTGAAAGAACTCGTGCTCTAGATAAGTCCTCTGCTCCCAGCGTCGAGCTTGGGAAGCTACCAACAAAAATTTACAATCAAGGATAGACCTAACGGGACGTGATTATATTTATGGCCATCTGCAACGAGCTGCTGGCCGGCCAGAGGTGGAAAGCTACCCAATCTAACCTAACCCATGGCTCCTAGCTAATGCACATCGAGTTAATCGCTGATAAGAAAACTGAAAAGTTACGGTTGATTAAGGCATTGACATAGTTTACTGACCAGATCGCGATGATGATCCGATGGCCTCGCTTAAGTCTACCAAGTAATTGATTACGGTGAAGAAAAATCGATTGATTACTGTAGGAGATGTGTACACGTGTGCCCAGTTGCATTCAACGATTATATAGATTACTCCTGGAAGATTCTAGTCTTCCACGGCGATAACTGATTAAGTACTACTGCTAATATCACTTTGGGCTAAGTCAAACAAAGCAAATAGTTTTGAATAAAGCTCACAGAGGTAGAGATAGTTTTCTTTTCCTTACCAAAGATCAAGTCATTCCTCAGATGTCATGCCCTCCAAAACATGAATATAATTTGCTCACGCACCGGCGAGGTTAACTGCTCCAATAAAATAAGTAGCCAATCCGGCCCCGAAAAATTGAATATCTCATCATCTGGTAAGTTCCATACCTCCCTTACCGCCATACGGAGCACCCGCGCCTTGGGACATCTCACCAGATCATGAAACACACATTCATCTTCGACGCCACAAATCGAACATAAGCCAATGGTAGTTTGATGGTGTGTTAACCCTGTTAACTTGAACCGCCAAACTATTAGTAGCAGCACGCCAAGCAAAAATTCTGATTTTCTGAGGGACATGAGCATTTCAAATAATGTTCCAAAGTCTCCTTTCTCCATTCACAGCATCACTAGAGCTCCCCATCTCACTCTTATTGTTCTTCAAATTCAGCGCCGCATGTACGCACTTTTAACCAAGAACATTTCATTTTTCTCATAGTGCCAAGCAATAAAATCTTCCTCGCCTACAGTCGGAATACGTAACTTTAAAATTTCCTCGGCATCATAAGAATAAAACAAATGCCTGATTAGATTCTCATCCCATCTTTTAGAGCCCCTCATGAATAGCTCGGACACACATCTAAGTCTGGTTCTATTCTTTTTTGCAGAAATTTGAAGACCCGAATCTCTAGGCAGCCAATTATCCCTCCAGATATTTATACTCGTGCTATCGACAACTCTCCAAATGATACCTTTTTCAGTAGTTCAAGACCATGCATAATACCTTGCCAAGTAGTCGATGTCACCTGAGGGAATACAATGTCCAGTTGGTGCCCATGAGGATAGTACTTTGCTTTCATCACCTTTGCATATAACGAGTCCGGAAAAACCAACAATCGCCCGGCTTGTTTTGCGAGAAGTGCTTGATTAAATAATCTTAGATCTCGAAAGTCCATACCTCCTTCACCTTTGGGTCTCGTCATCTTATCCCACACTAGCCAATGAGTTTTCTTTCTGTTCTCCTCATCACCCCACCAAAAATTCCTAATGATCTGGGATAACTCTTCACAAAGAGATGCAGGAAATTTAAAAATGCCCATTGCATAGACTGGGAGAGCTTGTATGACTGATTTAATCTGGATTTCCTTCACCCCACTAGAGGCGTATTTTTCTATCCGGTCAGAACCCCGCTTTAGCGCTTTATCTTTTGTAGACTGAAATTTTCCTGCCTTCATACGTCCTTCTGGCACAGGTAAACCAAGATATTTGTCTTCAAAGCCATCAGAGGTGATTTTGAGAACCACCAAAATAGCCACCTGATCTTCCATACTACACCTTTTCCCAAATAAAATGGAACATTTATCTGGGCTTAATAATTGCCCCGTTCCCTCCTCATAAGTCGTCAAGATATGTTCAATGGCCAAAGCTTGCTCAAGAGAACCTTTAAAAAATAGGAGGCTATCATCAGCAAATAATAAATGTGATATACCTGGAGCATGTCTATTCAACTGAAAATGCTGGATTGCCCCACTCGCGGAAGCATCATTGAGTAACAACAAAAGAGCCTCGGCCACAAACAGAAACAGGTACGGATATAAAGGATCCTCCTGCCTGAGACCTCGCGAAGGTTGAAAAGAGTCCAGCAGTTGGCCATTAAAACGCACTGAGTAATTCACTGACGTAACGCAGGTCATAATCCACTTAACCCAAGTTGGAGCAAAACCATATGCACGAAGCATACTTTCCAAAAATTTCCAGTCCACACGATCATAAGCCTTAGCTAAATCCAACTTGTACGCACAAAATTCACCCCTGCCATCTTTTTGCGTATTCAGCGAATTCATACACTCAAAAGCTATAAGAGCATTATTAGAAATTAATCTTCCATGAATGAAGGCACTTTGGGTAGGAGAGATCAAACCATCCAACAACGGCCTCAGTCTGTTAACAAGACACTTGGATATAATTTTATATATGACATTGCATAGACTAATTGGCCGAAAATCTTTCATCGAGTGAGGATTTTTCACTTTGGGAATGAGCACAATAGTTGTATTATTAACCCCCTCCGGCATGCATCCAGAAATAAAGAACTGTTGAACAGCACGTACAATATCTTCCTTCAGAAAGCCCCAATTCCTCTGGAAAAACCTCGCTGGGAACCCATCTGGCCCCGGAGCCTTCAATGGACCAATTTGAAAAAGAGCATCACTGATCTCTTGTTCAGAGAAAGATTTACAAAGATCCTTGTTCATCTCATCATTCACCAGAGGTTTCACAAGGGGTATAATACGAGAAGGGTCCACTGTATTGTCACAAGAATACAAATGCTTATAAAAGGAGTTTGTAATACCTTCGATCTCTTCCACGTCATTAGAAAGGAAGATAATGTTGGGTCGGTGTGTCCTCGAAAGGCACACAAGTTCTTGGACTGTCCGAGGTTGACCCAAACCTCGGCAGTTCTAGCTAATTATTTTCACGGCTCCTGACGGGCGTCATCAAGCGTGCCGGTCAGTTGACCGACAGCCCTAGGGCCGGTAGCTTCCTTGGTAGTACCTCCTACATCTTTTCCATCCCCTACGGACTCTCTCCTTTTGTCCTGAACCTCCTCCACTCTCCCATCTACTTCTTAAGTTACATGAATAGTAGACCCATCTATGCCTACAATAGTACCAACTCTCTCACCACACACTCTTTTACAAGACACACTCACGTCCATAGCACCCCTAAACTCTAAACTTCCAGAACTAGTGCTATTCATACTGAACACCAGATTATCTTGGTCATCATGAGAGCGCTTCTTGCTTCCCGCGGTGCTCTCTAGCATGGGAGCAAAAGCAATCTTGCGATTGGAGAGTTCGCTTCCGCTGTTTGGCGGAGTGGGAATACCAAAGACCGCATGTTTAACACATGCAGCCTGCACCATGTCCTTCTCGTCATGTTCTTCCTGATGAAGCCTCTTCCAGCACTGGACTCCTGCAGCAGCTAGAGCACGCCGATGTACGCCTGCATCAGCAGCACCCTCGCAGCCATCCTGTGCAGAAGCAGTCACCAGGTCCATGCCCTTCCCATCCAGCTTCTACTGCTGCCCACTCCCCGACGCAGCACACATCAGGGGAGCTTGGTCTTGCTCCTGCACATGGGCATCTACAGAAAGCTGCACCAGGGGCTGGTTTTGTGAATGCACAACAATAGCATCCCGAGCCCCTAAGTGTCCAGCAGGCGTCCCAGGAGCACTGAAGTCGGTGTGGAGGTGCTTCCCGGGCCCCTTTTCCAGGAGCTCTTGTGCTGGACCAGCCGGAGCTCCTAGGTTGGTGATGAGGAGAGCTCCAGACTTGTCCTTGTGCGCCTCCAGGCCTCCTGTAGCTAACCGAGCAGGAGCACCATTGCTGGAGTTGTTGGTGCCCCCGCCCGTGATCACACGTTGCTCCAGTGCGTTGGTAGCGTCGGAGGCAAATGGCGCTACCTCGTCCGCCGAAGCCAACGCCGTAGCCGTAGCAGCAGTAGACACGTAGAGCTTTTTGACCGCCGAGGCCACCTTCGTGATCACACCATCCGGCACAGGCATCTCTCCGAGAACAATGTGTCTCCGGAGAGAGGCCCAGTACGGCGGCGCCTTATGTCGGTGGAGTAGGCTGCCTTCCGCAGCTCCTTTGGCATGCTACAAAACTTCTTCGTTGTGTGTCCCGCCAAACCACAACAAAAACAGAAGTTTGGCAGCTTCTCATATTTGACCTCAAAGAGAATCGGTTTGTTTCTACCTTTTAGGGTTATGTCGACGTTCTTCCTCAACAGCTTCTCCACGAGATGTTGAACACGAACCCGAAGATGCTCTTCAACGATCTGATTGTTGCGGTGCGACACGGCGAGGACGGTGCCAAGCTTTTTCCCAAGCTTCCACCCCATGTCTTCAGTCTTGAGGATGACAGGGCACCCATGGATTTGCCCCCAGATATTGAAAGAATCTAGGCGCACGTCCACAGGGTCCCCCACACCGTCGAAGTCCTTGATGAGCAGCGCGTCGTTTTGATAATGCCAAGGCCCGGCATGAAGAATGCGCTGCCGGTCCCCCTCCTCGGAGAACTTGATGACGAAACGGCCGTCGGTGCTCATGACCTGCTGAGGAACGGCACTGCCTTGGGGCTGCCATGCCCCGCACAGGCTGTTGATGATGGCGTTGTGGTCCACCCGGTACGGTGAAAGCACCTGTGCCACGATGAGCTTGCCCTTCACCGCCTGCTGGGCCGCCTCCATGTCGATGATAATCGGCGCATCCTCCTCGTCAGCCAACATGGACACATGCTTGCCTTGTCGGTGAGGAGCAGGAGGAGCCGACGAGGCAGCCAAGAAGCCGATGGAGGGCCTGGGAGTGACGGCCAGCATCAGA
>NC_041390.1:605616556-605633226 GCF_002162155.2 Triticum dicoccoides | reverse complement strand
TGAGGCAGAGGGGTAGCCAATGTCGCCGCCGGAGTGCCAAGTTCATCAGCTATGGACCGGGAAGCCTCCTCCCGACTAGCTTCCTCGTTGGTGACGAGCAATTCCTTGTTGGACGCCATTTTTCCCTGGTACAGACACAAGAAACGGAGAGTAGATGCCGCACACACTTGTTGAAACTGAAGAGTGAAGTGCTCTGTCTCTTGAATCCTCTCCCTCAAATAATACTGCCCATCCCCAAATTTCGCCCTTGAATCAACCAAATTAATCCCTAAACGAAACTAATTTTGGATCCCATCCTTAACCGGGGTCAATTTCGAGTTAAAGCAGAGGACAGTTTCAGTTTCTTCTCCACCTTTACTTACCAGATCGACAGCTTTCATGGTGGAATCAGACGCCGGGATCTCCGCCTCCGTCACCGCGGCGACCTTCCCATCCATGCCCCCTCCAAATTCGCCCTTCTCGCTGCTGAATTGAAGAACTCACCAACCTTTTCCCACATAAGTCGCAGACAGACCTCCGGATCTCAAGCTCGATGGAGGATCTCCCTCCCTCGCTTTCTTAAGGTGCTCCACTCCTCACCGGAGTAGCCACCCACCATCGACCGACCCTGCCGCCGGGGGAGACCCAGCGCCAGGTCCAGCGTCGCCGCCGCCATGGGCAACACCCGCGGGTCGCCTAGGCGGTCGCCAGAGCACCCCTTAGAGAAACTGGGGATCCTTCTCGTCCTGTCATACCAATACGAAGATGGAGGTTACCAACAAAGGTAAGGAAAGGGTCGATGGGTTTTATGATACCATTGAAGTGAAAGAAAAAGTTGTGAATTGGCAACCACCCGACCCGGAGTCCATTAAGATTAATGTTGATGCAAGTTTTGTGGAGGCCATTAGCTCTGCGAGTGTGGGTGTGGTTGCCAGGAATCATTTGGGAGAAGTGATCATTTCTGCATGGGATTATATTGGGGGTTGCAATAGCGTGGATGAAGCGGAACTTAGATCTACCCTCGCAGGGCTTTACATCGGTATTACTCTACACAAGCCCATCATCTTAGAAACTGATTGTTCTTTTGTGGCTTCCTTTCTAGGAAAGGATTATTTGGACAGGTCTTCCCTAGTTGATCTGAAGATGGAAGCATTGAGCATTTCCAGGTTGATGACAAGTTTCATGATTTCCAAGATTAACAGAAGGGCTAATAGAGTGGCGCATGAAATTGCTAAATTTAGTTTTATTAATATGTCTGATGGTGTGAGTCTTAATACACTAGTAGAAAACGGACCATTAGCACCGGTTCGTAAGGGCCTTTAGTGCCGGTTATGGAACCGGCACTAAAGTTTCGGCACTAAAGCCCCCCCCCCTTTAGTACCGGTTCAGCACGAACCGGTGCTAAAGGGGATCCACGTGGCACGAGCCAGCTCCGGGGGCCGGGAGCCCTTTAGTACCGGTTGGTAACATCAACCGGTACTAAATGGTTGTGGGGTTTTTGGTTTTATGATTTCTTTTTCATTTAATTTTGTGTTTTCCATTTTAATTCTTTTTCGTTTGCTGGTATTTTACGGTACTACACATTGTACACGTTATGCATATATATATATATATATATATATATATATATATATATATATATATATATATATAATTTCTAGTAGAACCAATCATATATATATATCATCAATGTCTCACAAACCACCATATTAATTTACACATACACACATGTATAGCTATATACAATTTCTCCTACATATGCATGTTGCCTTTGAAGCCAGTGGCATTAGCCTAATTGGTGCCTTCGGAGCACGATGACAATTGGAAGTGGTTCATGGGGGCGGTAGCGGATAATAGTATTCTCCCTTCGGATTTATGACCTGGTCGAGCAAAAATCCCGCTATTTCCTCTTGAAGTGCTTCTACGCGCTCCGTTGGTAGGAGCTTGTCCCGCACCTCTTTGAACTGTTAAGAAGGAGATCAATATGCATGTGTATTAGTTGTGTGACTAGATATCGATAATGGTGTAAAAATTGTGAATAGTGTTCTGACAAGCATACCCATTCCTGTCTTTGAGATCTGCTCCTTTCGGACGCCATCATGCGAATGTTCTCGCAAACGCAGAATGCACACATATCAGTCCCCTGCGCCTGCTTCAGGGCCTTTATTACGAGAATGGAATTTAATTTGATCAGATAATAATTAATCAAGCATGATAATTAAAGAGATGGCAGCTAGCTAGCTAGCTAGTACTACTTAATTACTTACCTTGGATCGAAACCATTTCAGCTTTGGTTTCCATTCGCCTTCCGTGACGCTGATGAACCTTGCCCAAGCCCTGCCCGCCGACAAAGAAAATGAATAAAGGGGTTATTAAATAGTTCATATCATGAAATTAATGACGAACTAAATAGGCCGAGATATATAGTTAATAATGATTGAAATTACCTGTTGACTATCCCAAACAAGATGTTATAGTCACTATTTGCTTTGAGTAGCGAGTCCAGTATTTCAACTGTTCTGGCGTCAACTTTAATGATACACAAGATCCAGTGAAATCTGCATGCACACACGTTTGCATGTCTTAATTAAGCGGGCATATGTAAGCAAAAACATGTAGCTAGCTAGTAGGCAAAAACAGAGAATTTGTAGTACAAGAAAGTGTGACTCACTGGAAGTTGTAAGGAAGTAGTATATCTTCATTGTATTTGAGGCGCTTCAAGAACTCTAGCATGTTGTCCTCTACCTCTTTTTCTTGATGCTTGTTCATTTTCCATGTGTATTCATTAACAGTGTTTGGGTCAATGAACCCAATGCCATAGCGTCCATCTTTTCTCATTTCATACATCTTCATCCTGCATAATACCACAGAAAAGAATATAGTGAGGATAATTACAGGTAATGATTGATCAAAAGGATCACTACAGCTAGCTTGAGACTTAAATTACAGAAAGAAATCACTTACAGACAATAGCAACTGACGATAGATTTGTCGAGTGCGTCTTGATTGTATAAATGAAACAGTTCAGGATACTCAACGGCCACAGCTTTCTCATGGTAGTAATCATCCTTCTTGACATTCACCATGAGGGACTCTCGATTGGATCTCTTGGTAATGTCCATGTACCATTGATGCAATTCATACATTCTCGTTGGGAGCTTGTTGACATCTTCTAGCTCGATCAAAGGTTGGCCCCGGACATATTTCCGTTTTATTTCCTCCTCTGTAATCCCAGGCATGTCCTCGATCTCGAGGAGTTGTCCAATAGTGATCTTGAGTTCTTCAGCCTGCATTATATGCTCCTGGGTTATTACCACATCGCCCACCTCGGAAACGTAAACTGTTTGGCCACAATAATATTGGGCGCGCGTACTGTCACGTGTTGTTGGTGGCATAACAAGCGGGGGGATTGATTGCGCCGCCTATTTTCCCAGCTAGGCAACGGTTTTCCCGCATTTTTGACAGCTGCTTGTTGTTTGCTCGAGCTCGAGCTCGCCTCCTTCTGTAGACGTCGTCGATGTAACTTTCTGATGTGGCGCTCATAGTCTGAGTCAACAGGCTTAGGAGCTGGTGGTTGAGCCATACGAATGAAGTGGTCAACTACTTCCACAGGCACTTTCTCCCTTGGCGGCGGTGGCGGTTTCGGTCCAAAATGGGCGTCGACTTTTGCCTGCACTATGGCATTGGTTTGCTCCTCGGTCCTGTCGTAAGCCCTCACAGGAAGAGGAGTAGTGAGGTTTGGACCATATTTATATCGCTTGCCTCCGCCTGTACTTCCTGTACTATGACCTCGACTCGTACCGCTACGCACCATAGCTGCGGGGTGTCTCTTCTGCGACTGCTGAGGCGGCGGAGACGGCTGACGGGGCTGAGTTGGACGAGGAGGAGTGGCCTGAAGCTGTGCCGGACTTGCAGTGGCCTGAGGTTGTGCCGGACTTGGAGGAGGAGTGGACGTCTGACGCTGTGTCGGACTTGGAGGAGGAGTGGCCTGACACTTTGCCGGACTTGGAGGAGGAGGAGTGGCCTCACACATTGGTGGACTTGGAGGAGCGGGAGTCTGCTGACTCGGTGGCGGACTTCGACGAGGAGTCGGGTGACGCGGTGTCGGTGGCCTTCGAAAGATGATGCAATCCTTTCTCCATAGGATGACACGATGTATGGCCTCTCCCAATGTGTGCTCGTCGTCACCTCCAGGAATGTCAAGCTGTAGCTCCGAATATGGGCCCACCACCTCATCAACCAAGACACGAGCATAGCCCGCTGGAATCGGGTTGCAATGGAAGGTTGCCTCGGGGCAATTTGAAAAAGCAACGGCGTCCGCCACCTTCATGGATATGTTCTTCATTTTGAAGTGTAGCTCGCAGTTAGTGTTCTCCGTGATGTCATCCACGGGGTATCTATCCAGCACTACTGCGTCGCTCGGGGTGGAACCCACGCTGCTTCTCGGCATGGATGGGGCGATGGTATCCAATGCTGGATCATCCGCTAGCTGCTGCAGATGCTGAGACCCCCTTTGCTGGCTAAGTGAGTCGATCTGCTCCTGCTGCCGCTGGAATTTAGCTGCCAATTCCACTTGACTTGCTTCTAGGCCTTGAAGGCGTTCATAGTCCGGCTTCCTCTGCTCCTCCTCCATCTTCCTCTTCTTCTCCTCCGCAATCTTCTTTCTCGCACGGGTTCTGTAGTCGGCGTTCCAGTCCGAAAACCCCTCATACCACGGAAGAGCGCCCTTGCCTCGTGTTCTTCCCGGGTGTTCAGGATTTCCCAAGGCACGCGTAAGCTCGTCGTTCTCTCTGTTGGGCTGGAACACCCCCGATCGAGCCTCTTCTTTGCAACAAGTAGCGCATCGCCGGCTCCGTTCAGACATGCCTTCGTCGAAACATTGCCTGTCTTCGGGTCCAACTCCCCCCCATGCGCATAGAACCAAGTCCTGCACCTAGGGGGCCAGCTCTTAGTAACCAGAGTGACACCTGCATCCTCCATCTCTTTCTCAGACTTATCCCACTTAGGCATTGCCACCGTGTAGCCACCTGGCCCCAGCTTATGGAACTTATCCTTTTTTCGGCATTCTTCTTGTTTATTCTCGACCGTTCCTTAGCTAATTCTGAATCCTTGAATTTCACGAAATCGTCCCAATGAGCACTTTGATTCTCTAGTATCCCCTCGAATACTGGAGTCTTCCTTCCTCCCTTGACGTACTTCTCCCACGTCATTCTCTTGTGGTTCTTGAATGCAACCGCCATCTTCCTAAAAGCAGCGTCCTTGACTTTCCGCACATCTGCTTGTGTGAAATTATCTGGTAGGGTGAAATGTTCCATGAGAGTATCCCAAAGCAGATTTTTTTGATTCTCGTCGACAAAAGTAACATCTGGACGTGGATTTGCTGGCTTTCTCCATTCTTGAAGGGAGATCGGGAGTTGGTCCTTCACAAGAACTCCGCACTGACGAACGAACTTGTCCGCAATCTTCTTAGGCGCTAATGGTTCGCCATTAGGTTTGAATGCCTCGATATTGTACTTTACGCCCTCCTTCAACTTTTGTTCGGGCCTCGTTTCGTCCTTTTGCCTGAAGATTTGCTCGATCCGGATGGCTGAAAGAAGAAAGATCGATTCGTTAATATATCTTCAACTCATTTAAAACATGCGATGATCACCAGATTCCTGCTTATATAAATATATATACCTCGCCGGTGTTTGTTGTTTCAGGATCAACATGTTCTTCGTCGTAGTTCATGACTTCATCTTCTCGGTCGTCGCGATCGAATATCATATCACCCTCTCCGGTGTTGTTTAGAAATTCGGAGCCGTCAAAATCTTCTTCATTCTGATCATCATCTGGCCCGCGTATGATATCGAACATGGTCTGTTCTCTCTCTCTGTCGGTATTGTCCGCCATAGCTTTTATTTAACTATGCCAAAAGAAATATAAAACAATTTAGTCCCACCTCGCTAGCCGAAGGGCGCTCACACCTGCTTATAAGCCCCGCCGCCGCTGCTGTCTCGAGCTCCTCTCTAAAGCAGGCCTTCTGGGCCTACCTCTGCTACTCTGCCCCGTGGGGCCTATTGGGCTTGCGGGCCTACATCCTGGCCCAACAACAGGTTGGGTTTCTAGTCGTATGCAGGCCGCTGTTGCCCGGTAGGTGGGCTTTTTCATTTAGTTTTTTTTTCTGCTTTATTTATTTTGTTTTATTTATTTTTAGTTGTTTTTTGCTGTATTTAGAGTTTCTTTGTGAATATTTTTGATAGTTTTTAGAAACTTTTAGTTAGTGCCGGTAGTTTTTAAATTTGAATAGTTTAAATTTTGAATTATTTGAAATTTGTGTGAATCACTAGTTTGTGAATAACTTAACTTTAAAAATACATTTTCCAGTGATTCTTTTTTCTTATGTTTAATATTAGTGTGTTTTATCATTATATTCAATTTGGTAATGCTTAAGTTATTTAAAAATGAAATGCCTTTGTAACGGATGAGTTTTCGTCTGACACCCTGATACTTCGAAACAGATTGTCCATTTTGTACACGAAGTGCATCTAGTTTTTGCGGTAACCCTCTCTACTTTTTTGCACATGCTATGTGGGTGAAATTATGATACCATGCCAACTTTCATCCTTTTCTGAGTTCATTTGAAATGCTTTTCAATTTCAGGGTCATTTAGCTGAAAAAATCAATAAATGCATGAAAGAATTTGCTTGCACATAAAATTTCTTCGCGTTTCAAATGCCAAAACACATAACTAGCTACCCTAACTATTACAGAGATTTCCTCCTGGGTGTGAAACACAGAAGAAAGTGATGATAGTTAAGCCGATCACATCCCAGATCTTTGGGTGTGAAACTTTTTCTTCGCGTGTGTCCCTTTGCGTCATAGCCATGGAAAATCTTCATCATTTAACGGGATGCTCGGGTCAATATTCACTGTGAATGGAGCAATTTCATCAAACTTTTCATAATCTTCTGACTTGTCTGTCTTATCATCCACTCCCATGATGTTTCTCTTCCCAGAAAGAACTATGTGCCGCTTTGACTCATCGTACGATGCATTCGCTTCCTTATCTTTTCTTTTTCTTGGCTTGGTAGACATGTCCTTCACATAGAAAACCTGTGCCACATCATTGGCTAGGACGAATGGTTCGTCTGCATACGCAAGATTGTTGAGATCCACTGTTGTCATTCCGTACTGCAGGTCTTCCGTTACCCCGCCTCGTGTCATATTGACCCATTTGCACCGAAACAAAAGGACCTTCAAACCACGTCGATAGTCAAGTTCCCATATGTCTTGTATATAACCATAATATGTTTCCTTTCCCGTCTTGGTTTCTGCATCAAAGCGGACACCACTGTTTTGGTTGGTGCTCTTCTTATCTTGGGCGATCGTGTAAAATGTATTACCATTTATCTCGTACCCTTTGAAAGTCATTATATTCGAAGATGGTAACTGGGACAGCAAGTACAGGTCATCTTCAATAGAGGTGTCATGCATGGTATGTGCTTGCAACCAGCTGGTGAAACTCCTGGTTTGTTCACGTGTAATCCAGTCATCAGACCGCTCCGGGTGTTTGGAGCGTAGCAAATTCTTGTGTTCATCCATATACGGAGCAACCAAGGCGGAATTCTGTAGAACTGTGTAGTGTGCTTCAGTGAGAGAATGTCCGTCCATACATATTATTTGTTCCCCTCCTAGCGTGCCTTTTCCATCCAGTCTGCCCTTATGCCGCGATTCAGGAACACCAATCGGCTTAAGGTCAGGAATAAAGTCAATACAAAACTCAATGACCTCCTCATTTTGACGGCCCTTGGAGATGCTTCCTTCTGGCCTAGCACGGTTATGAACATATTTCTTTAAGACTCCCATGAACCTCTCAAAGGGGAACATATTGTGTAGAAATACAGGACCCAAAACGTTAATCTCTTCGCATAGGTGAACTAGGACGTGCGTCATGATGTTGAAGAAGGATGGTGGGAACACCAACTCGAAACTGACAAGACATTGCACCAAATCATTCTGTAACCTTGGTATGATTTCTGGATCAATTACCTTCTGAGAGATTGCATTGAGAAATGCACATAGCTTCACAATGGCTAATCGAACGTTTTCCGGTAGAAGCCCCCTCAATGCAACCGGAAGCAGTTGCGTCATAATCACGTGGCAGTCATGAGACTTTAGGTTCTGGAACTTTTTCTCTGCCATGTTTATTATTCCCTTTATATTCGACGAGAAGCCAGGCGGTACCTTAATACTGAGCAGGCATTCAAAGAAGATTTCCTTCTCTTCTTTGGTAAGAGCGTAGCTTGCATGACACTGATGTATGCCGTCTTTTCCGTGCATACGTTGCTGGTCCTCCCGTGCCTCAGGTGTATCTTTTGTCTTCCCATACACGCCCAAGAAGTCAAGAAGGGTCACACAAAGATTCTTCGTCACGTGCATCACGTCGATTGCGGAGCGGACCTCGAGGTCTTTCCAATAGGGCAGGTCCCAAAATATAGATTTCTTCTTCCACATGGGTGCGCGTCCATCAGCGTCATTCAGAACAGGTTGTCCACCAGGACCCTTTCCAAAGACCACCTTCAAATCCTTGACCATATCATGTACATCAGCACCAGTACGGTGGCGAGGCTTCGTCCGGTGATCCGCCTCACCTTTGAAATGCTTGCCTTTCTTTCTTACGGGATGCCTGCTCGGAAGAAATCGACGATGTCCCATGTACACATTCTTATTAGCCAAATATATATTGTCAGTACCGTCCAAACAGTGCGTGCATGCGCGGTATCCCTTGTTTGTCTGTCCTGAAAGGTTACTGAGAGCAGGCCAATCATTGATGGTCACGAACAGCAATGCCTTTAGGTCAAATTCTTCCCCCATGTGCTCATCCCACGCACGTACACCTGTTCCATTCCACAGTTGTAAGAGTTCTTCAACTAATGGCCTTAGGTACACATCAATGTCGTTGCCGGGTTGCTTAGGGCCTTGGATGAGCACTGGCATCATAATGAACTTCCACTTCATGCACAACCAAGGAGGAAGGTTATACAAACATAGAGTCACAGGCCAGGTGCTATGGTTGCTGCTCTGCTCCCCAAAAGGATTAATGTCATCTGCGCTTAGACCAAACCATACGCTCCTTGCGTCATCTGCAAACTCCTTCCCGTACTTTCTTTCGATTTTTCTCCACTGCGACCCGTCAGCGGGTACTCTCAACTTTCCGTCTTTCTTACGGTCTTCTCTGTGCCATCGCATCGCCTTGGCATGCTCTTTGTTTTGGAACAAACGTTTCAACCGTGGTATTATAGGAGCATACCACATCACATTGGCAGGAATCTTCTTCCTGGGGCGCCGACCCTCGACATCACTAGGGTCATCGCGGCAGATCTTATAGCGCAATGCACCACATACCGGGCAAGCGTTCAAATCCTCGTACTCACCGCGGGAGAGGATGCAATCATTAGGGCATGCATGTATCTTCTGCACCTCTAACCCTAGAGGGAAGACAACCTTCTTTTCTTCGTACGTACTCTCGGGCAATTCGTTGTCCTTTGGAAGCATATCCTTTATCATTACCAGCAACTTTCCAAATCCCTTGTCAGATACACCATTCTCTGCCTTCCATTGCAGCAATTTCAGTGTGGTGCCCAGCTTTTTCTTGTCACCTACGCAATTCGGGTACAACAATTTTTTGTGATCCTCTAACATGCGCTGCAACTTCTTCTTCTCCAAATCACTTGCGCAGTTTCTCTTTGCATCGGCAATGGCCCGACCTAGATCATCAACGGGCTCATCTGATGCCTCTTCTTCAGCTTCTTCCCGCATTGCCGGCTCAGCTTCTTCCCGCATTACCGGCTCAGCTTCTTCCCCCATTGTTGTATCATCGTATTCAGGGAACCCATGGCCAGGATAGCTGTCGTCGTCCTCTTCTTCTTCATTGTCTTCCATCATAACCCTTCTTTCTCCGTGCTTGGTCCAAACATTATAATGGGGCATGAAACCGGTCTTAAACAGGTGGACGTGAATGGTTCTTGACGTAGAGTAATTATGACCATTCTTACAGCAAGCACATGGACAAGGCATAAAACCATCCGCCCGCTTGTTTGCCTCAGCCGCAAGCAGAAAAGTACGCACGCCCTCAACGAACTGGGGAGAGCATCGGTCATCGTACATCCATTGCCGGCTCATCTTCATTACACAACACCGAATAGACCAAATTAATACAAGTTCATACATAAAGTTCATACAACACTTAAATGCAACAAACAAATAACTCTCTAGCTAAAGCATTTAAATGCAATAACAAATATGATCAAGATCGCAACTAAGGTAACAATGGATCCAACAGCATAATGATACCAAGCCTCACTAGCGATGGCATATTTTCTAATCTTTCTAATCTTCAAGCGCATTTTCTCCATCTTGATCTTGTGATCATCGACGACATCGGCAACATGCAACTCCAATTCCATCTTCTCCCCCTCAATTCTTTTCAATTTTTCTTTCAAGTACTCGTTTTCTCTTTCAACTAAATTTAACCTCTCGGCAATAGGGTCGGTTGGAATTTCCGGTTCAGATACCTCCTAGAAAAAATTTCTATGTCAACTTGATGGGCATAATTTGTCATAAACACGAAATGCAACTAGTTTTAAAAGAGAATATACATACCACATCCGAATCATAACAAGGACTAGGGCCGACGGGGACGGATATCAAAACCATGGCACTATATGTATAATAAACAACGTACGGGTAAGATAATTATACGAGTAACTATATATCCAAATCACACAAACATCAATTTTTATATAAAATTTCATGAACAAGAAGCTCACCACAAGGTGGTGCCGGCGACGGGACGGTGCGGGCGATCGACGGTGGCTACGATGGAGATTTAGAAGGCACTAAGTAAACCACACCTACATATGCAAACTAAGTGTTATTTTTTACCTCAAATTGCATATAAATCAAATACTAGCACATATATATATATATATATCCTCCCAAATTACTAAACTCACAAATTAATCACTATATAAACCAATGCAAGAGCTAATCTAGCAATGAGAGATGAAAGGACAAAGTTGCTAACCTTTGTGATCATTTGAATGGATGAGGGCCTTCAAATCTTGACAAATTTTCGGCTAATTTTGTGATGAACTCGAGAGGAAGAAGGGAAGAACAGAGGAGAGGGCCGGAGAGGGGAAAGGGGGAAGAACAGAGTGCTGGTGGACGAAGGATTTATATAGGACGACCTTTAGTACCGGTTCGTGACACGAACCGGTACTAAAGGTGCTGGAGGGGCCCCACTCTGACAACATCCTGCCACCACTCTCATTAGTACCGGTTCGTGGCACGAACCGGTGCTAAAGGTTCGCCACGAACCGGTACTAATGAAAGCGGCCCGGCTATCCGTTGGAACCGGCACTAATGTGTACATTAGTGCCGGCTCAAATACAAACCGGCACTAATGTGCTTCACGTTTGACCATTTTTCTACTAGTGATAGTGTTCCGCCCTGCATGGCTGAAGTTGTAATAGACGATTGTATGAACATTTTTAATTAATTAATATATGGGAGGGGTTTAAAAAAACAAAGCAAATAGGTTAGTGATTGATTCCCTAAGCTTATCTCCAGAGATATTTCTGCATGTGCTGTTGAAATAAG
The DNA here is from genome assembly GCF_002162155.2 of Triticum dicoccoides. Lineage (NCBI taxonomy): Eukaryota > Viridiplantae > Streptophyta > Magnoliopsida > Poales > Poaceae > Triticum > Triticum dicoccoides. The sequence continues at coordinate 605,621,604 of NC_041390.1, read as the reverse complement.
CTTCTTAGACTTCTACCTTATTAAACAGCCAAGAGATAATGATGCATGCAGCACTCAGCTAAGTAAACCACATGTCCAAGTCGTGTAAAGTGTCCTCTGACGTTAGGGTCCTAGGTTTTTGGCTAACGGTGCATCAAGCGTTCAAACTAATCAAGTCACTGATCGACAAAGACTTAGCACTAGCCTAGGCTTATTAAGGTTCCTTTTTTGCGAGGGAAAATAAGTTTTATTCCATATTAAAAGAGTTACAGTTGAGAGGTAAAAGATTCTCAATACATGGTGGTCCTACATGCATCCACAGAGCCGTGATACACTCTATACTAATTTGTTAAACGATCAGCAATTCTGTTTTAATCCCTATTCAACTTCTAAGGAAAAAATTCCCTATGTCTCATCAACTCCTTTATTTCAGCCACGAGATGACCATAGGCAGAACTGAGAAGTCTGTTCTTAATAGACATAACAACGCCTCACTTGAGTCAGATTGAAGCATGTCCCAGCAGCATGTACCACAGTACCAGGACATTTCGGCAGCACGACCTACTCAACAGAGATCAACTGTACCGTCCAACTGTTAGCCAATTACATAGGCGCCTGAGAAAATTGACCGGCTCTTTCCTTCCAGACTTTTTTTGTGCTAGTTCATGGTTGATTCTTCAGTAGAACAGATCAGTGACACTGTCGCCCACATGAGACTGGACTTCGATGATCTGACTGTACACAACACACACGATGCCAAGGACGACATGCAGGATCTAACTGTCATATACGTACGTGATTTTCCTAATGAGATTTCACGCAAGCAATAAGCCAATAATATAGTGCGTACAGTACTGCGCAAAATGGTTAGGCACGCACGAGAGGCTCACCGATGGAGTACGACGCATAAAGCGGCCATTCTGCTGGCTGAGTCATGGCCGATTCACGCGTGCAGGTGCTCGACCATGCAACGCAATCACGCTGCCGGAATTAGGCATGTCGGCGTCCCGGATAAAACAAAGGTTTCCCCGGCAACCGTACGATATTTTGGCTAGAAAACAACATGCTGGGCCTGAGCCATGAGGTGAGTGGGTGAGTGAGCTCCTTCCACCGATGGTGAAGGGCAAAAGCAGTGGCTGCTCGTCGACAGAGATGCATAAGAGCATCTCCAACAGCCGCGCCAAAAAACGCGTGCACGCGGTAAATTGGCTTTATAGCGCGCGCGGGACGTTTACGCGCGCTTCAGCGGTGGCGTAAAACTAGCGCGCGGAAAATGATTGCGCGCGCAGGAAAAGGCGGCCGCTCGCGCGCTACATTTGACGCGCCGCGTTCGGCGCGCCTATAAATTGCAGCGCCTCCGCCGCTCTCTTCATCGCCCTTTGCCGCTCTTTCCGTCTCTCCATCGCCCCCTGCCGCGCTCTACCGCCGACACGCCACCACCGCGCCACGATACCGCCTCCGCGCCGGGGAGGTACGGGCTACCGCGGCGTTCGCGTGCGTCCGTCCGGCACCTACCCCGCCGAGATTCGGTCGGGCGGCAGCATGCGGCTCCGTCTCGGAATTTTCGACACCGCCCAGGAGGGCGCCCGCACGTACGACGCTGCGGCGTGGCGCCTCCTGCGGTCCCGTCAGGACATGAACTTCGCCGACGTGGCGACGCGGGAGCGCGCACAGGAGTTGGTGCCTTTCCCGCGGCTTCTCACTGACGAGGATCATCGCAAGCACCGGAAGCGGGAGCATCGTCTCAGGCTGGCCGAGATGGACGAGCAAGCCATGGCGCTGTGGAGTCATCGCTTCCCGAAAGACACCAACGAGGAATAGTTTTTCGCCCAGAGGAGGGCGAGGAGGGCGAAGAGGAGAGAGGAGCGAGTCGACTATTGCGAGGACAAGCGAACGCGGAAGGCGGTCGCTAAATACAACCAATCGCTAGGAGATGCGTCCTCCTGGAACTCCGGCGATGAGCGGTTCCTTGACGCCTACGCTCCGACGTCGGAGGAGGACATCACTGAGACAGAGTCCGAGTCAGACGAGTAGTAGTAGGAGAACTATCTACAAAACCAAATATGTAGTAGGAGAACTATCTACGAAACCAAATATGTAGTTGAAAAAACTGAAATATAGCGCGACTGCTCGAGCGGCGTGGGCGCGCTTTAATTTGCGACGGCCGCTGGAGCCAGCGCACCGCTGCGTGCAAAAGCTGAGTAACCCGGCGCTGTATCGCGACTTTTAACGCGCCGTGCGTTGCGCGGCTATTGAAGATGCTTTAATAAGCTCAGCTCTTGCGTGCGCTCCTCACTGCAGAAACGGAACCGGGCAAAAATACAGGATCCCATGTCTCAGATCGAACGCACACTGCTCGATGAAAATTATATACCATAGAGCAAGATGCACCCCTGTGCTGAAGCTTGCTGCTCGACTGTGAGTATTTTCTCAGTGAGAAATTCTTCACAACACATAACCACCCGTCGACAGCGTGAAGCAGTTTTGTGTACACTTCAGTCGGGGGACATGACCTAGCAAATTAGTTGGCAATGCGAGTATACAATTGTTTTGATGCGTACAAGGATATGTACTAGAACTTTCTAGAAGAATTTACAGAAACAAAATGTAAAACTGGATACCCGCAGGGGCGGACGATCCTAGCTACCGGACGGATGCATGGAAAATTTGATCCTAATTTACCTGTCGACCTGTCGCTAGCTCGCGCAATTCTGTTAATCTAGACACGCTCGGCCGCAATTCTGGCGACAGGAACCGCACCTGGTGGATGCTTAATTTCCAGGTGCCTCACTGTGTCGCTGTTACGCTGTAGATCCGTGTCATCGGCCGTGATTAAAAATCTATACAGATAAATATTGTGCCAAGTAAACTAGTAGCTGTCCCTGACTACGTCGACGCGAAAGAGAGGGCTAGGTGGCGATAAAACTACTCGTAATTTGTTTGCTAGGTCATCCTCGTAGTACATGACAACATCCAAAAAACTATTAATGCATGCATGTGGGTGTACGTGGCTGGGATTAGGCTCGGTAATATCCATCCGTGGTCTATACCGCTGTCGCGTCGTTCGTTTGCACACCCACAGAATGTAGATTTCCATTTTTCCCGCAAAATAATTGAATGTAGATTTCTTTCAATAACCATGGCCGGCACGAACAACAGTAAATAAAGTACTTCCTCCGTCTAGGTGTGTAAGGCCCTGTTTGGTTCTAAATAAGTCACCAACTTATAAATCAAAAAGTGCAAAAAGTGACTTATTTTGCCAAACGGACCCAACTTATAACTCACCCCAACTTATAAGTCATAAGTTGCTTCACCCCAACTTAAAACTTATAAGTCACCCCCTTTTACGTGGGTCACATCACCTTTACATTGAAAAACAAGGTGGGAAGGTGTGGTCAGGTGACTTATAAGTCAGATGACAACCGAACATGCGTGACTTATAAGTCATTGATTCTAAGTCACCTGACTTATAAGTCAGGTGACTTATTGGAACCAAACAGGCCATAAGTCATCTTACGTTGCGCACCGTGACCAAGGTGAAGGGGAAAACGAGAGAACTTAATGTGTTTTTGCTAATTAATAACAATGCATGCAACAAACTAACCAATGCATGTTGTGTTTGGTAGTCTCAAATCATTTAAAGTATGCATGACCCACATCTCTTATTGGTTGATATGTCACGAAACAAGAAACGAGATGAGAGTTAATGTACCGCGCCTAAGTGTTTTGGGATTATTTGGTTTTCGTAAGATGACTTACACACCTAGACGGAGGGAGTACGTGACGCTAGGCCTCGGCCAGCTTTGACAGCCCGACCGTCTTTTAAGGGCACCTCCAACGCCGACCCACAGGGAACCAATCTATGGGCTTTGATGCGAGAGCCGGGCATCAAACGCAGCAATAGAAACAAAGTAATTAGTGGCTTCAATTAAAATTTAAACATTTTATCCGCCATTACCGTCATTGGACCGAGAGGAAAGAGGGGTACATGGTGATTTTTCGGTAGTCAAGTGGATATCCAAACTCCCGTAAAGCTCCCGACGTTTGTCTCAGATTTGCCGAGAAAAATACGGACCGCTCGACGGATCGATACATGTCCGTGTTGGATGACAACCATATCTGAAACGCGCGGTCCGAACAGTTGCCAGCGTTAGAGATGCTCTAAAGTTAGTATACTACCAAAGAGACTGTATAAGAGCATCTACAGCCGAGAGCTGGACACGAAGATCATCGACATCTCCGATGATGAGTAGCTAGGTGATCGACGTAGTACGTAGGTTTATTTCGTTTGCATGTCCTTATATGGATTTAAAAATCTAGTATGAAATGTTCGGATGTAACTCGTGAAATTTGAGGTGTGCCTGGTCACTGCCCGTGAACGCGTCAGACGCGTTCACGAGCGTTTGAAGGGCCATATTTGATATATCCGTCTGTAGATGCTGGAAGATACATATACAGAACTGTAAAAAAAACATAACGGAACTGAAAGGGTGAATTATGAGGTCTGTTTTTGCGGCAGCATCGGCTGTCCCCTGTCAATCGATTGCCAGCCTCTTTACAACATGTGCAAGTTCAAGCTTCGGCTCCTCCTACTTCTACTCCTCTGCAAGCTGAAGCATTGGCTCTTTCTTTTGCTGCTCACCTTGCTTCTCAACTCAATATTGCGCAGCCCACTTTTCTTTTGGATTGTCTTGCTTTAGCTTTGGATGTTGCCTCAGGTTATATTTGTGATTCTGCCACCCCTTGGAATATTAGAAAGTCTTTGGCTAGCTTTTTCAAATGCACATCTAATTTGCAACCGCGCGCGTTTCATATTTCTAGAGAAATCAATGGTATTGCTCACAATCTTGCGCAACAGGTTTTTCGTTCTGATGGGCACGCTCAACTCTCTTGTTTTGCTGCTACTCATTCTCAAATTTCTTGTCCTGTGCTGCCCCTTCTTTCAAATTTCCAAATTCGGGGTTTTAGAATTCATACTATACATTGCTACTAACAACCTTGGTGTGCATGGATCTTCTGCTTCTATTCACAGTGTTGTTGTGCTGGCTTCTATTCTCTCTCTCTCTCTC
>NC_041390.1:605558252-605616183 GCF_002162155.2 Triticum dicoccoides | reverse complement strand
GTTGCGCCTTTCCCAGATTAAGGATGGTCTTCTTCAACCTGTTGGTTTCTCACAAGAAAAGGAATCATCTTCCATGTTGTGCATTTTGCAGAGTTTGCCAAGCTGAGGCCAATTGATGTCTTAAGCTCTGCAGGATTAAATTTAGAGGCTTGTATTACACTTGCCTTTGGGTGGTTCAGTACACTTTCAAGTCATCTTTGTTTGGCACACTTGCTGTTTTAGGCTGTCTGTTGCATGTCTTTCTGATCTTCTGATCATGTTGTTCATCAGTTGGGGTTTCTCTCTCTGTCTTCCAGGATAGTTCCTCAACTCATAGTCTTAGACTCCGCTTCTCTTTCTTTCAATTTCTTGGCAGGTCTATGTAATGCTTGATGTACTCTGTCAACGAGCTGAATGAAATTGGCACCTGTTGGTGCCTTCTCTTGTTCAAAAAAAAATCGCCACTGCAACAGTATATCCAGTTTTTAAAATTAAAAAGGGCTGGAGTGTTGCACCCGACATAAAAGCACGCAGGCATGCATCGATTCCCTGACGTGGGCGCGTGGCCAACGAAAGGTGCTATCGTATACAGAGGAGAAATACCATACACGCGTGTCAACCTGGAATTGCAGCAGCACCTTAGCTAGCTTGCCACATGCTAGCCACCTCCTATGCATATCGTGTATTGTATGGTTGAGGAGGCACCATGCATGCACGTACGTATGCCTCGCGGCGGGCACATGCAGCCGCACGTACGTAGCAAACTAGGGATGGCAATTTTATCTATGGATTTTTTTTGCGGGGTATATCTATGGATCTGGATACCCATGGATACCCGATCCGGTTGGGCAAGGGTATGGAGCACATTTCTGCTCATGGATCCGTGGATATGGATACCCATGAACAGTTGGGTTGGGCACGATTATAGTTTGTGCTCCATAGATATCCAATGGATACCCGTATGACATGTGGGACCATATGCTAGTGACAGTAGAAATAACGAATCAATGGGAAATGGCAGGCAATATGCAACTGGTGCCATAAGCTATATGCTGCAAAATCAACCTCTGGTATGTCACACTTAAAGACTCATCGTATTACTTGTTGCCTACTTATGCATGTAGCTTATGTTGACATTTGTGAGTGAATGATGTTGAGTTAATTTCATCTTTGGGAAGGCTTCATGTTGACTTTTCTATGCCCATGAAGCTCCATAGGTATGTGGGTATCCAGCGGGTTTGGACATGGGCACAAATTATATCCGTGGATAATTTGGTGAATGGGAAGAGGGTAGGAAGATGGGTCATGGGTTGAATTTGGACCAGTTCCACCCGCCCAAAACACGACCCATTGCCATCCCTATAGCAAACGATGGATCAACGTGCGCGCCATGCCGACTCGATCTGTGTACCCACGTCTCCACGTACCACAAGAGAACAACAGGTGCTGGATTATTACACGATACGAATACGATACGCCTGAAGAGATTAAGGTGCTCGCTTGGTGCGGTACGTGCATGGCGGTCACTGGTTGCCGGCCATGCATGCCGGAGAAGCGACGCACGTACGAGACGTCGCATCTCTTTCACCGAAAAGGACCATGCATGGTGTGGCAGCGTAGGAGCTGAGCAGGACGGAATAACTGCGTCGATCACCGACCACTTCCCTTCCGACGCGTGCAAGCCGATCCGTCTGTTGCCGGTGCAGCGGGTAATGCACCGGCCAAACCGAGTGGCTTCAACGTCGAAACTTCCAGTTCCGTGACACTGACACATGCACACGTAGTACGCCCGAACTGGCCGGTGCCTTCGCACGTCAGGGTCTACGTGCCTGGCATGCACGAGCTGCTAGGCGTCGTTACCAAACCTAGCTTCTCCGTGCTGATTAAGTATATGGGGTCCAACAGTTATATAGATCGTCTGATCTTGCTTCACTTGTCAGTATGTGACAACAGGCGAGAATAGGGTGATTTCCGATTGCATACGTGAATCTCTTGAGATCACGACACATCAAGATTGGGTCGGGCCAGGCTTAGCTTGATTTGACACGTACGGTGGATATATGCTTTGGGCGAAAAGTACCAACAATATCTTCCTCTTCCGAAACGTATCAACAAGATTTAGCACAACACCCTGATATTTTCTGTAACCGATGTATGCTTGTTCTCTCTCAATTTACCCCTGCTGTAACAGCAAACAGCTGAGGCTATAAGCATGAACAACCGTTGGAGTATAGGGACAAATGCAATATGATTGAGAGATCCACAATAATACACTGAACTGACAGACCAAGTTCAACGACATATGCAGCTGCGGAGACAAAGGTCCACGCGCGGTCTGCAGAAATTAAGGTAAACTGTACGTACTGGTAGTTCACCTGGCCTGGCCCGGCTCTGCTTTCTTCAACAACAGGGAAAGGGCGACACGATATAAAATCAGTTAGGCCATCTGATCTGATCGGGGTGGAGCACCAACCACCGAGCTAGATGTTCCGGTCAGTGCCGCTTTAGTTCTAAATAAACTATAAATCTGTGCTTTGCTGTGTCGTCAGTGGTTGTGTGGTAACGGAAGATCATGCAAAATAACACAGCACAAAGTAACATATGCCGATATGAGCCTGCATATGCATGTGGCCAGGGTCAGTGCAGAAGCACGCGGCTGTAATTAAGCTCAAGTAATTATAATCGCGAGGATTACCTTAGCCATTAACTGACGCATGTTCCGAGGGTAGCTTGTCGATCACGATCTTTCCACATCCGGCCCTTCACGGTGAAAATACACCCACCGAAGCGCGTGCCACCCAATGAAGAAGGCCAAAGTGAAACGGAGACATGGAGTGGCAGCGAAAGAGACGGCCACGTTCGTTCGATCGCCTCGTGTGGGTCGGCCGGAATCGACGGACGCCATACGGTAACAGCGATCGGAGCATCTTATCGCGGCGCAGCCGGCCGGGTCGCATGCACATCGCCGGCGGGCTCCACAATTCCTTCCTTCGCGCGGACTCCACGAACCAACGTACATGGGCGGGAGCGACTGAACAGATTCAGCGAGCGCCGATGGACACTTGCCATTACGACGACAGATGCTGCCGATGCCACTGTGTCGAACGTCCAGAGGTCGGCCGCGTTTCAAGCAACGGAGGCGATCCCACGGCCGGCGGCTGGCAGCTGCTGGCGCGTCCTGGTCGTGCCAACTTGGCCATGGTTCTGAACGTTCAGGTCCTTTCAGTGTGCTGCAAACGGTTTAATGACAGCAACGTGGCACAAGCCCACAACCGGTGGGATTGCGAAACAAAAAGAAGTTGGACATTGCCCGATTTCCGAGCGAACCGGCACATGCGCTTTGTAATATGTGATTGCATCAGTGAAGACGCTCTTGATGAAGAGAGAAAGTTACGAATCAGTGCGGTTCACACGGAAACGACCACCATATGAAATAGTTCGAATATACTACTCCTTTGACATGACTATAATAGGAGCAAGATGCTGGTCTGTAATGCAAGAAATTGACCAGAATTTTGACACTGAAATCAGAAGTATTTCAAAGCAAGTTGGCATGCATGAGCCCAAAGAATATTCTCACCTGCTTTGAACCCAAGACCGGTTCCCCTGTGCTACCTGCCTACCCATAACCTCAGTTAGTTTTACTTTTAACTCGACCGAACTGCAGGTTTTCTCCGGCACTAAGTTCCCAAACTACCCCTCGTTCTGCCTTCCCGGCCTATAAAATGAGGCCAACCGGCTGTTACCCAAACCGGCAGCAAATCACCGGAGCTCAACTCACATACCAAGGCCACTCCTCTTCTCTGATTCCTAACCGCTCCACCGCCCTCGTCTAATCTCAATGGCAACGGCGGCTGCATCTCGGCCCAGCGGCCCCGTGCTTCTGACCCCCTTTCCCAACTACCAATCCGCCTCGCGCTCCCGTGTCAAGCTCTCCGCCGGCGGCTCGCCGGTCAAGTCCGTCAGCGCCCTGTCTCCCCCCTCCTCTCCCGTGGGCAGCGCCGCCAAGATCCGTCGGTCCTGCATGTGCTCCCCGACGAACCACCCCGGCTCGTTCCGTTGCAGCCTCCACAAAGAGCGCAAGCAGGGGGCGGTCCCAGCCGTCAGCAGCAAGCCCGCCTCCCCGCCATCGCCGCCGCCCATCGGCAGCGGCTGCTCTAGGCGCATGGTAAACGTGCTAGCGCAGCGCGTTCCCATGGGCACCGGGCACTGGGCGCGCAGGGCGCTCGCGCCGTCTCCCACTGTACAGCAGCTGCAGCACAGGAAGCGCGCCGACCGGTTCCGTGCTGGGGCCAGCCGGCTCTCCGGCGTCTCCATGACCGACGGCCGCGCAGGCAGCATTAACCAGTGAAAAGACAACAACGTCGACATGCCGTAGCAAAGATACAAGTACATACTGCACAAATTGTTCCTGTACATAGGAAAGAAATTCCCCGAATAATCCCGACGCTGTATAGAAGATCGGTGGGGATTAGGCCGGCCCGGAAGGTTGAGTTTTAAGACCCAATTCCATTCCGGGCTGGTCAATTAGCTGTATATAGAGTGGCTGTACATAGAGTGAGCCTCTTCTTCCTCTCCGCTCCGCTGCACATAGAGCGACTTCTTCCTCTCTGCTCCACTTGTACATAGAGTGAGCTCTCGTCCTCTCTGCCTGCTAGCCGTGTATAAACCTTGATTTTGATTCTGGATATACATCAATACGTGAGTGGCAAATTGGAGACACATACATGCAGATCTGTCCCGTGACCGGAGGCTTATCCGGTCTTGCATGATTTGTTTGCCGCAACAACTCTCTGCTTCCGTTTCTGTTTCTGGAGTATGATGCATCTCCCCTGTTTCGTCTTTGGATAAGCTCCAGAGATCAGTGGCGTCTCGCCGTCGCTTGATCGCGTCACGCGGCACCCGTGTCCCCGGACGGATCAGGCCACCATCTTGCAGCAGAGGAGAAACCCCCTGACTCCGGCGAAGTTTCTGTCAAGTTTCATGGCGCGGCTGATCAACAGAGGAGTTCTCTCCGTCCTGCTCGTGATATTTTTACTGTTTCTTCTAGAGAAAGTGGTTTATTTTACTGTTGAGCGGGGGACGGCGGAGCGGTTGGGATCCCCCAACCCATCAACTTGCGCAAGAAGATGATGATGTTGGGAGACGGTTCTTGATCGGTTCTGTTTCTTGGCCAGATATCAGTTGATGGGCTCACCAATACTCATCGCCTTTGGACTGGCGCCATGTCTGTCAGTTGGCTCTTGTCTACTCTGGAGTATTGCGTGCGGTGTTTCTTTTTTCTTGACGAACGAGAAGTATCGGTGCCCTTTTCAGATGAGCGAATGGAACGATGAACACACAATACATGTTATGCGGACAACCATGTGGAATGAATCAGTAGCAAGCTTCCGTTTACATATGCGTACATACGCTAGATGCGTTGAACAGCTGACAGGCGAAACCCAAGTGGAGTTGCTGGCAGTTTAATGTACTCCCTCCGCCCCGAATTACTTGTCGCACAAATGAATAAAAATCGATGTATCTAGGACTAAAATATGTCTAGATACATTCATTTCTCCGACAAGTATTTTCGGACGAAGGGAGTAGTAGTTTTAACGAACTCGTTGAATATTTGACGACGGGCACTTGCTTAAGAAGAAGCTCTGGAACGTCAGGTCAACAGAACGCACGACCCGGCGGAATAACTCGATCGCGACATGCGCGCGCCCAGCACCGTCGGAGGCCGGACTCGGTCGCGCCAGCGGACGCACAATTGGACTTGATCCGCGCTTCCAAAGGGTTCGGAGGAAGGCCGGTCTCTCTTGCCACTGACAAGAGCAGCAGTGATCTCTTGCCCAAGCGCCAGTGCACAGTCACTCGGGCTGAAAGCCGGAGAAGTTCAGTGCCGCCTGAACTGGGGAATCAATGGCTTATTTTCCAGCTTCTCCGGGCGGACGCGAGCGCGACCGGTAAGCCTGCCGTGGGGAAAAAGTAAGCCGAATTAGTAAAGCGGAGGTAAACGGCCTGCGCCGGAGGCAATGCATCAGAAAAGAGCGGGCCGGCGGCGCCGCCGGGGAGCGCCATGTATACACGTGCGCCGGGGGGCTCTGATTCGGCGAGTGAGTAGCCATGAACGGTTGCGCGACGTCGGACAGTTGCGTCGCACAACACAAAGCTGGGCGGGAAGATTCGATTCGGCGTGAATTATTGCTGGTTTCTTTTTGTCTTTGCAGATGCTTTGATTAGATCCTGTAGGAGAGATCAGGGGCTGGGAATTGACTTCTCGGTGGTGTGCACTGGCATGTCCCCGTCGTGCTCGCTCTGACTTTCTACTGATTCCGGTTCTGCACTAAGTAGTTCTAGTTTAGAGTTTGCAGCGTGAAGTCGGGTGTTTGTTTTCAGGGACTTCTTTTGTAGGGACTAGAAAAAATCCTTCTTAGAGACTTTTCTACCAAACGGGAGGGACTTTTTATTGACTAAACTAGGTGTTTGGGACTAAATGAAGAAGACTCTTAAGGAGAGTCTTTTTGGGACCTTTTGGGACTTTTCCAACAATGCCCCTCCATGCATCCATTCGTCCGCCATCCCATGATGTTGTTTGATTGTTATTTTTCTATATACTAGGGGCAACATGATCATTTAATAACCTCTAGGAAGGAGTTAGGGACTTTTTAGTCTCTGAAAACAAACAGGAAGGGACTTTTTAGGGATTAGTAACTTTTTAGTTGGGACTAAAAAAAGTCCTAGGACTAGAGAACCAAACACCACCTCAGTTTCCCTCGGGCACAGGGCAGCGGACATGCAGACAGAAAGATTAGCTAAAGGATGATGACCTGTTAGCACGCAATAGCTCCGTCCTGGTTTATTGGTCTCCTTAGTATTTTGTGTCAAAATTTTATCATGTATTTAATTTAAAAAAATTTAATGCATGTCATAAAAAATTTATATCATTGAATTAGTATTGAAACATAATTTCCAATGATAACTATTTTTTATGACAAGCATTAGTATCGTTGTGAACTATGTTCAAATACGAATCCAACAATATATTTTTTATGACATGAATTAAAATTTTGTCAGTCAAATCTATGCGCAAAAGCAAGCGCTACTCGCCAACAGAGATGCATAAAGCTCAGCTCTTGCTTTCGCTCCTGGCTGCAGAAATGGAACCGGGCAAAAATACAGGATGACAGATCCGATCCAACGCACACTGCTCACTGAAGAATGTATCATAGCGTAGGATGCACCCCTTGCTCAAGCTTGCTGCTCGACTGTGAGATTTTTGTCGGTGAAAAATTCTTATGGAAAAAATTCTGAAGAAAAAGAGGAGGGTGATATGATTAGGTCTCCTAATACTACTGACAACATGAAAAAAGGTGCTTGGGCTATCATCCAAACTCATGTTCCCTCTTCTCCGATGTTTCTACACTATGCTGGTGACACTTATGGAAAATCATTTCCTCCCTTGTCAGATTATGTGGTATGGCCATCTCTGCCTCATATTATGCCTATTGAAGAGGGATATGCAGAGGGAGGGGAAAGTTGCAGTGCATACACTGTAGAATCTCCATCTGGGTCCCCAATCCACGAAGCATCGGCCCCTGAAGGCAGGGCATCACGTAGGCAATACCAGAAGCTAATGCGCGTGGAAGAGATGGCTACTAACAGGCTCAAGAAACGCGATGCTGAAGGTAAAAGTATTTTACACTCGAGCAATCAATTTTCTATCTTGTCTGATGATGCTATTATTGTTCGGGCTTCCATGATGGGGATCCAAATACCTGATGATAACTTTGCTATTGTTGATGTGTTGCGTGAATTAGAATTGTCTAGAAATTTACTCCGTGACAAGAAAGTTGAGAATAATCCTGAACCTATTACTGTCAATGATGGCTTAGAAAATGACACCCCTCTGTTACTAACATGGGATAATGAAAGCATAGAGGATGAAGAACTTTATACCCTTGTGCAGTCCAGGCAGAAAAGGGGAAAGCCACAGTATAAGAAAAAAGTAAAAATCTTATCTCCTAAACATAGCGATAGACCTGTCACTAGGAGTCAGAAGAAAAAAGGGAATGGTGGGGATGCCCTGAATCCTGGCAGACCCACTAGGGAAAGGGGGAAACCTGAGAGATATAAATGATAGGAGTATTTTGGAATTGTAGGGGGGCAAGTAAGAAGGGCATGTCTACCTGCCTCACTGATATGATTAATGCCAATAATGTTGATTTTATTGGTCTTCAAGAGACTATGAAAAAGTCTTATAAACCTTCCTTTTTTAGGAAGCTAGATCCTGGACAAAATTTTTATTGGGAATGGATTCCCTCTCGATGCAAATCTGGAGGCATCCTCTGTGGTGTTAATAAAGACAAGTTTGACCTTATTGATGTTAAGCATGGAAAATATATCATCCAGTTAGACCTATTGGATAAAAATATGAAATGCTGCTGGTCCTTGATGGTAGTATATGGAGCAGCTCAGGATGAGAATAAGCCTGAGTTTATTGCTGAATTATCTCATATGTGTCATACCACTCGTATCCCGTACTTAGTGGGTGGGGATTTCAATATACTTCGTCACAGCGGTGAGAAGAATAAAAGGACGCCCATGTCTCATTTCTCGGATGTTTTTAATTCTGCCATCCATTTGCTTGGGCTTAGGGAGATCTACATGACTGGAGGGGTATACACGTGGTCGAACAAGCAGGAGAATCCCACTCTGGAGAAGCTGGATAGAGTTTTGATGTCACTAGATTGGGAAGACTTATATCCTCTTGTCTCGGTTAGCAAACTAGTTAAGGACCTATCTGATCACAACCCCCTGTTATTGGATGGGGGGCGGGCTGCAGCTAGAGCACCAAGAAATAGGTGCTTTAGATTTGATAACAACTGGCTAAATAATCCAGCCTTTCTACCTTTGGTTGCTGATATTTGGTCGAAACCTGTGTATACTGATGATCCCATAGATACCCTGAATATTAAATTGAAAAGAGTTAAGAAGTTTTTTAAAGGGTGGGGTTCTAACATATTTGGGCACAACAAAATTAAGCGAAAAAATATCAGACTTGAATTGCAAGAATTGGAAAAACTTGAGGAAACTGTTGGGCTGTGTGGTGAGGCTTATACCAGAAAGCTGGATATATTGAATGAACTAAATAATATGTATGTGGAGGAAGAGCTTTTTTGGCACCAACTCTCTAATGAGAGATGGTTATTGAAAGGAGACAATAATACTGGTTTTCCCATAAAGTGGCCAATGGGAGACGTAGGAAACATTCGGTGGTCTCGCTTAAGTGTGGAGCAACTGTTATAGAAGGGACAAAAAATCTCTTAGCTCATGCTACTGAATACTATAAAGATCTCTTTGGACCAGCCCCTGGTAATCTATGTCATATAGATGAAAACCTTTGGTCACAAGAGGAAAAAATTACTCCGGAAGACAATGATGACTTGACTCGACCTTTTTCTATTGATGAAATTAAAAAGGCCCTTTTTGATATGAAATCTAACCGTGCCCCTGGACCCGATAATATACCCGTTGAATTCTATCAACATTGTTGGGATGTTGTAGCCCCCGACTTATTGGCCTTATTTGAATGGTTTTATGAAGGGAGATTGGATGTGCAAAGGTTGAATTATGGCATTATTACTCTTTTGCCGAAATCTGCTGACGCTAGTAAGATCCAGCAATATAGGCCAATATGTTTGCTTCGTTGTCCATACAAGCTTATTACCAAGGTTATGGATATTAGGGCCAGTAAATATGCTCATAAGCTATTCAATATTCAGCAAAACGCGTTCATCAAAGGGAGGCATATAGTAGATGGCATATTTTCTTTACATGAAGTTTTGCATCATACTCATATTAAAAAACATGTTGGGGTTGTTCTTAAGCTTGACTTCGAGAAAGCTTATGACAAAGTCAATTGGGAGTTTCTGCTTGAATGTCATGAAAAACGTGGGTTTAACCAAAAATGGTGTAGTTGGGTAGCTCAAATTCTTAAGAATGGGACGGTTAGTGTTAAAATCAATGATGAGTTGGGTCCTTATATTCAAAGTGCGAAAGGGGTTCAGGCAGGGAGACCCACACTCTCCTTTCCTCTTTAATATTGCAGCAGAGTGCTTAACTAAGATGATGACCTCTGCCCAAAAAAATGGTCTCATCAAAGGGTTGGCCTCTGATCTGATTGAGAATGGTGTGGGTATCTTACAATATGCGGATGATACAGTTATCTGTTTCGAGCATGACATTGACAAGGCTGTCAATGTTAAACTCCTGCTATACTTATTTGAACTAATGTTGGGGCTGAAAATTAACTTTGATAAGAGTGAGATTGTTGTTATAGGTGGGGATAATGAGACTGATGCAACATACGCTGATATGTTTGGGTGTCGGGTGGGGAATTTACCTATGAGATACCTGGGTGCTCGTGTCACTTATTCCACTGTGAAAAATATAGAGTTGGACTTTTTGGACGCTAAGATGATTAAAAAACTTGATGCTTGGATTGCATATTCAGCATCATCTGGGGCTAGATTGACTGTTAAATTCCAGTCTGGATGGAATTCCATCATATCTTATGTCAATGTTTTTGTTCAACAAAACTTTTATTGACAAAATGGACAAACACCGTAGAAGATTTTTTTGGAGGAGAAAAAAATAAAAAGAGTGCTTACCATATGGTGAAATGGGCTAGGGTTTGCCGATCCAAGAGTATTGGGGGATTGGGGCTCAAAGATCTCCATAAACAAAATATTAGCCTCTTAACGAAATGGTGGTGAAAGCTTGAGACTTGTGATGGGCTGTGGCAACGTATTATTCGTGCCAAATACTTTAAAAATAGGACTGTAGCTAATATTCGTAGCCGCTTTTCTGATTCTCCTTGCTGGAAGGCAATAATGAAAGTAAAAGAGACGTATATGGCTGGAAGGGTCGTCCAGGTCAATAGTGGTAACCTGGCTAGGGTGTGGCACGATCCATGGCTGGATGAAAAACCTTTGCGAGATAAGATGCCTGTCTTATTTAGTATATGTCAAGATTAGGATGGGACTATTGCTGAGTTTGTGGCAAAGGACTATAAACTGGGGTTCAGACGGAGACTGTTTGGAGAGGTTAATGATCAGTGGGACTGGGTGGTCTCTGAGGCTAAAAAATATACCCTAAACACCTCCCCTGATGTAGTTTCATGGAGCCTTAATAAGAAGAAGAGGTTCTGCACCAAATCAGTTTATGAGTGGCTGGAGAGAGATTTGGCTGGTCCAAATAACAAATGGATTTGGAAAGCTAGTATCCCTTTAAAAATTAAAATCTTCTTGTGGCAGTTGTTTCAAAATGTTGTACTTACACGGGATAACTTGTGAAAAAGGGGCTGGCCTGGAAATCCTGCTTGTTCCTTCTGCAATAACATGGAAGATGCTAATCATTTGTTTTTTACATGCTCACTTGCTCGAACTGTATGGGGGGTCTTGGGTGTAACAGTTGGGGCTTCATGTTGCCCTCGATCACTGTGGCAATATTGGGCTTGGCTTTATAAATTCTTTCCAGGCGAAAAGAAATTCTATATGATGATTATTGCTGCGATTTGCTGGGGGGTTTGGTGCCTCCGAAACAAAGTTACTTTTGATAAATACAATGCTCGTACTCCGCTGGAGGCTGTTTTCAGTTCTTGTTCTTTTATGTTGTACTGGGCAGGACTACTGAAAGAAGAAGACATGACGAGGTTCAAGGTTGGGGTGAAAAGGCTGGCGTTTGCGGCAGCGGCTCTGGCAGACAGGTCGTACACTCAGGGGAGGATGATGCTGAGGGATGGAGATGAAGTTCAGATTGGCTAGCTTGGTCATCTCGCCAGTTTCACCGATTCCACTGGGGTTTGATGCCTGTTCTGGTGTTTGTCAGAAGTTGTTTCGCAGTTGACTTATGGCTCTCCTGGGTGGATGCGTAGTTTCTTCCATATACTTTGCTGTCTAGGATAGTAGCATGTTAGTGCCGTCAGGTTTTCGCCCCATGGCGGTTGATCCGTTTTAGGGTCTTCTTGTTGTGGGTTTTCTGGCGGTGCTCCAGCTCGCTCTCCCCCTTTTAGTCCTATTTGGGTTCTGGTGGTCGTTTTATTTTGGATGTGGTTCCTAGAGACTTGTTGAAACCGAACCTATGTATTTCCGTTGATTGCAAAATTAATGAAAAGGGGTGTGAGCCCGGTTGGAAAAGAAAACGTGACGCAGTTTTGTTTATCCTGATTGCCCACTTCAGTCGGGGGACATGACCTAGCAAATTAGTAAAAATGCGAGTATACAATTGTGTGGGTGCTAACGAGGATATGTACTGGATCTTTCTAGAAGAATTCACAGGAAAAAAAATGTAACTCATACCCGCAGGGGGTGGACGATCCTTAGCTACGGACGGATGCATGTGAAAATTTGATCCCATTTTACCTGTCGACCTGTCGCTAGCTCGCGCAATCCTGTTAATCTACACACGTTCGGCCGTAATCCTGGCGACAGGAACCGCGAACGGTGGATGCTTAATTTCCCGATGCCTCACTTGTTACGCTGTAGATCCTTGTCGTCGGCCGTGATTAAAAATCTATACAGGTGCTATAGATCTATATTCTGCTAAGTAAACTAGCTGCCTACGTCAACGTGAAAGAGAGAGCTAGCTGGTGATCCAAATAGTGGTAAGTTTTTTCAGCTAGGTCGTCCTCGTACATGACTAACTCATAATTAAGTCGTGCATGTGGGTGTACGTGGCTGGGACTAGGCTCGGTAATACCGATCGGTGGTCAGTTCCTTGGTCTATACCGCTGCCGTGTCGTTCGTTTGCACACCCACAGAATGTAGATTTCTTTCAATAACCCATGGCCTCCCCAGCGGTAAATAGAGTACGTGCCGCCTCGGCCAGCTTTCACAGCCCAACCGTCTCCTAAAGTATAGGAGTACTCCCAAAGAGATTGTATAAGAAAGGTTTAGTTATCTAAATGCTTTTATATTCCGTTACATAGGGAGTACATTTTTTTAGGGTATGTAAGAAAGGTACATAGGACTGTAAAAAACAAATGACCGCGAATCGATTGGCGGCCTCTTCACATATACTCCCCCATGGTGCTGTAGGTTCAACATTTAAAATTACGCAAAAGCTAAATACCGACTGGTCGTTTGCAACAGGCGCGTACGACTCGGTGGCCGCTCGATCCAGATCGTGCACACGCGCCGCCGCCTAATATTTTTCTCCTTATCTGTTTCTCCCACACCGATCCTCCATCCATGTCCATCCATTTCCTACAACAGCCGCCGCCTCGTGGTACTCGCTCCCGAGCGCCTCCGCGTCGCTCCTACCATCCAGCGCCCGCGTCGCCAGGTGAAGCTCGATCCCGAGCTGTGCGTCCCCCTCTAAACTGCTCCTTGGTCACCGGAGCCCACCAGTGAGTAGCTCCTCCTCCGGCAGTCCCTCTACTTCCTCCTTCCATATCCTCCATCTCTCATCTTTCGTATTCTTTCTCGTAGCCATGGCAGCCCAAGGAAGCTCCAGTTCAGCCGCCATCTCTCGTATTATTTTTTGACTCGAATTTGTCTCCACTCAGCTTGAGCCCGATAACTTATACGATGTTAGTCTGGTAGCTTTCTACTGTATCAGCATAATAACACTCACTTTGATAGCATGTTTTAACTCATTTTATTTTTCAGCATGGTAATTCAATTGTTTCTACCTGATAATTCATATGTTATTTGGCCTGATAATTATACCATGTGTGGTAGTTTAACTTGATCTGCTTCGAACACTTTAACTTTACGTTCAACCTGATAACTTATGCAACTTGATGCTGATAAATTATAATATGTCAGCACGATAGGTCGTGATGTGTCAGAATGGTTAACTCGGGCTGCTTTTTTCAGCAATCATATTTTTACTTCATCTTGATGACTTATGCAGCTTGAGCCTGATAACTTATAATATACTATGTATCACCCTGATAAGTTCAAGTATGTGGGCATGATAACAACCAATTTTGTTAGCTTGGTTAATTCTTTTTTTTTCAGAATGGTACCGTAAACAATTTCTACCTGATAATTAATACCTTTTTGGCCTGATAATTATACTGTGTGTAGCAATTTAACTTGTTCCGCTTTCAACACTTAATTTTTTTACTTTCAACATGATGACTTATGTAACTTGAGACTGATAAGTTATAATATGTCAGCCTGATAAGTTGTGATGTGTCCGAATGATTAACTTGAACTACTTTTCAACACTCATGTCTTTACTTCCACTTGATTACTCCTAGGGTGTCATAATAACACTCACTTTTATTTCCCTATTTAATTCATTTTGTTTTTTAGTGTGGCAACTCCAATTTTGTTTCCACCTGATAATTCATATTTTTAGCTTGATAAATTACATTATGTCAGCATGTATAACTCTAACCGCTTTCAACACTTATAATTTTACCTCAACCAAATAACTTATGTAACTTGAGCCTGATAAATACAAAATGTCGGCGTGATAACTTGTGATGTGTTACAATGTTTAACTCGGACTGATTTCAACACTCATGTTTTACTTCATCTTGATGACATAGGCAGCTAGAGCCTGATAACTTCAAGTATTTCAGCATGATAACAACCATTTTTTGTTAGCTTGGTTAATTGAATCTATTTTGTCGGCATAGTATACTACCTGATAATTCATATTGCTTTAGCCTGATAAATTATACCGTGTGTATTGTTTAATTTGATTTTGCTTTCAACACTTTATTCTTACATTCAACATGAGAGCTTTATGCAACTTGATAACTTATATAGTGCCAGAATGTTTAACTCACACTCTTTTAGCTTGTTCAACTCATTCTCTTTTTCCAGCATGGTAACTTAAATTGGTTCTAGCTGATAATTCATACTGCTTTGGCCTCATAACTCACACTGCTTCGGCTTGATAACTTATAGTATGTCAGCATGCTTAACTCTACCCTTGTGATTTTGTGGTGACATGCATATGTGATCATATCTCTAGGTTTAGGAAGAATTTTACATAGTTAGCAGATTGATTATGCTAAATTCTCACCATGGCATGATGCAGGTTACCCAGCTTGCTAGGTAGTAGCAAAAACACTACAGTAGTGATGTAGTTATGTGGGTGGTTGCGGTAATATCTAGTATTCGAATTGATAATTGTCCATGAGTAGTTCAAACAACCGATGTAATGTTGCCAGTAAAAAAACATATGAACAATATGGGTAACTCTTTACAGAATCAAGTGATAACATTCGACCTATAAAAGTCATTGAAACGTTGCCAAAAACTTCCAGTTTAATTTGATGCCTGATAAGTCTGGTGTGAATAGATTGATAGCTTATGCATATGCATGGTAACTTTTGACCCAAAAAAATCATTGGAACATTCCAATGTGGGATCTAGTTTCGAAGATCTCATCGTGACAAAAAATTTATGTGAAAACATTTTTTCAATCGGATCAACGGTTTGAACTACAAAACATTTTCAAATTTGAATTTCAGAGGAATCTTGGTTGACGTTAGCAATTCTTGTGTCCTGTTTAGAACTAGTACTGATGAGCCACCGTATGCATGCAAACTTGCACTGGAAATGACATCGCATGCATGCATGCTGGCAGGGGGCAATCGTTCGATACAGTCAGACGTTAGTCGTGCGGATCTGTTGCTAACAACTGGTCAGACCAGTCGACTGGTCGTTAGCACAGTCCTTAAAATTAAACGCCCCCCATGGGGCTGGAGTATTGCACGCCCAACATAAGCACGTACGCAGGCATGCATCGACTCCCTGAGCGTGGGCACATGGCCAACGAAAGGTACGCTCCTACACGCGTGTGAACCTGATATTGGAGAAGCACCTAGCTAGCTAGCCACCTCCTATGGCATATCGAGTAGAGTAATTGTATGGCTGGAGAGGCAGCATGCATGCACGTACATATGCCTCGCGGCGGGCACATGCAGCCGCGCGTAGCAATCGATGGATCAACGTGCGTGCCATGCCGACTCGATCAATCTATCCACGCCTCCACGTACGTACCAAGAGAACGAGAAGTGCTGGATTATTATACGATACGAATATGATACACCTGAAGAAATTAAGGTGCTCGCTGGGTGGGGTACCTCGCATCTCTTTCACCGAAAAGGACCATGCATGGTGTGGCAGCGTAGGAGGTCTGCAGAAAGTAAGCTAGACTGTACACTGGTAGTTCGCCTGGCCCCGCTCTGCTTTCTTGAACAACAGGAATTGGGCGCCTCGATATAAAAATCAGTAGGCCATTTGATGTGATCTGATCAGGGTGGAGCATCCATCAACCACCGAGGTAGATGAGATGATGCAGGTCGATGGCCGGGCACGATAGCTGTTCCGGATCCAAACGACAAGGTGTGGCCAGACTGAAAAACAAAAGACTGGCCAAGTAGCTCCCGCCCGACGGCCCGAGCCCGCTGTCGCGGCCGGCTGGCGCCACACACCATGCACACGTCGCGCGCGCGTGCGGTCCTGGCTGGCCCCGTTCGTTCGTTCGTGCCGTCCATGAACCTGCGGGTTGTGTGGTATTGTAACAGCAATAATGCCACACGCACGGAGCTGTGACCGGCGTTTTAGGGATTGGTTAACGCTAATTGGCCTCTCCCCCTGACCTCTTTTTTCAAAGGGTTGGGCCCCTGTCTCTCCCTAATCCCAATTAAAAGACATCACCTATGCTGGTCCATGAAGTATGTAAAAACTTCTCCGTGTGTCTAGCATCTCTTCTGTAATAGAGGGTCGTGCAAAAATAACACATCTCAAATTAATATATGCCGATATGCGCCTGCATATGCATGTGGCCAGGGTCAGATGCAGAACCACACGGCTGTAATTAAGCCCGAGTAATTATAGGATTACTCTAGCCATTAACCGACGCATGTTCCGAGGCCCGCTTGTCGATCATCATCTTTCCACATCCGGTGAAAATACACCAACCGAAGCGCAAAAGAAAGGAGCGCGTGCCACCCAATGAAGAAGGCGAAAGTGAGACGGAGACACGGAGTGGCAGCGAAAGAGACGGCCACGTTCGATCATCTCGTGTGGGTCGGCCAGAATCGACGGACGCCGCACGCTAACAGCGATCGGAGCATCTTAACGCGGCGGAACCTGCTGCCCGGATCACATGCTCATCGCCGGCGGGCTCCACGGTCCCTTCCTTCGCGCGGACTCCAGGAACAAACATAGGCGGGCGCGAGTAGACGCATCCGGCGGGAGCCGATGGACACTGCCAGTACGGCGACTGATGCCGATGCCGATGCCACTGTGCCGAGCGTTCAGAGGTCAGCCGGGTTTCAAGCAAAGCCGACACGATCCCACGGCCGCCGGCCGGGGTCCGGTCGCTGCCGGCTGCTGGGGTGTCCCAGTCGTGCCAACTTGGCCATGGCTCTGAACGTTGGGAGAGATAACTTCCTTTTCTCTGGGCTCGTCCTTTCAGTGTGCCGGAAACGGTTTACTGTCAGCAACGTGCCACGAGTCCACAACCGGTGGGATTGCCAAACAAAAAGAAAAGTTAGACATTGCCCAATTTCCGGCCGAACTGGCAAATGCTCTGTCCTGTGTGCTAGTGCTTCTGCAAGACGCTCTCGATGAATGATGAACAGAGAAAGTTGGGAATCAGTGCGGTTCCGATTCATTGGTGCAGAAATCGTCCGTATCAAGATAGTGGTTTGTAATGCAAGAAATTGACCAGAACTTTGACACTGAAATCAGTAGTATTTCTAAGCAAGTTGGCATGCATGAGCCCAAAGAATATTGCCACCCGTTTTGAACCCAAGACTGGTTCCCCTGTGCTGCCCATAACCTCAGTTAGTTTAACTCTTTTTTTTTTTGAGAAACAAAGTTTAACTCGACCGAACTGCAGGTTTTCTCCGCCACTAAGTTACCAAACTGCCCCTCTGTCTCCCTCCCTGGCCTATAAATCGAGGCCAACCGGCTCCCATCTCATTTTACCCAAACCGGCAGCGAACCACCGGAGCTCAACTCACATACCAAAGCCACCGCCCATCCACCTCTCTAACCTCTCATCATGTCGACGACGTCTGCCTCCCGGCCCAGCGGCCCCACCCTTCTGAGCCCCTTTCCGAACTACAAATCCGCCTCGCTCTCCCGTGTCAAGCTCTCCGCCGGCGGCTCGCCGGTGAAGTCTGTCAGCGTCTCGTCTCCCCCATCCTCTCCCGTGGGCGGCGCCGCCAAGATCCGTCGGACATGCATGTGCTCCCCGACGAACCACCCGGGCTCGTTCCGTTGCAGCCTCCACAAGGAGCGCAAGCAGGAGGCGGTCCCAGCCGTCAGCAGCAAGCGAGCCTGCCCGCCTTCGCCGCCGCCCATCGGCAGCGGCTGCTCTAGGCGCATAGTAAACGTGCTAGCGCAGCGCGTCCCCATGGGCACCGGGCACTGGGCGCGCAGGGCGCTGGCTCCGTCTCCCACTGTACAGCAGCTGCAGCACAGGAAGCGCGCCGACCGGTTCCGCGCCGGGGCCAGCCGGCTCTCCGCCGCATCCATGGCCGGAGGCCGCGCAGGCGGCAGCAACCAGTAAAAAAACCAGCGTCGACATGCCATAGCAGTACATACTGTACATAGGAAAGAAACTCCCCGAATAATTCCGGTCGCTGTATAGAAGATCGGTGGGGATTAGGCCACAAGGCTGGAGTTTTAAGACCCAGATTCCACCCCGGCCTGATCAATTAGCTAGCTTATAGGAGTAGTTGCACGTAGAGTGGCTGTACATAAGAGTGAGCCGCCTCTTCTTCCTCTCGGCTCCGCTGCATATAGTGTGTTCTTCCTCTCTGCTCCACCTGTACATAGAGTGAGCTTTCGTCCTAACTCCTGAATTTGATTCTGTATATACATCAATACATGAGTGACAAATTGGAGACACATACATGCATCTGATTTGTCCCGTGACCGGAGGCTTATCCGGTCTTGAATGATTTGTTTGCCGCAACAACTCTCTGCTTCCGTTTCTGTTTCGGTTTTGGATAAGCTCGAGATATCAGTAGCGTCTCGCCGTCGCTTGCACCCGTGCCCCCAGCCGGACGGATCAGGCTACCAACTTGCAGCACGGGAGAAATCCCCCGACTCCGGCGAACTTTCTGTAAAGTTTCATGGCGCGGCTGATGAACTGAGGAGTTCTCTTCGTCCTGCTCGTGATATTTTTACTGTTTTCTTCAGATCCGTGGTACTTTACTGTTTCTTCTAGAGAAAGTGGTTTATTTTACAGTTGACCGGGGGACGGCGGAGCGGTTGGGATTCCCCGACCCTTCAACTTGCGCAAGAAGATGAAGATGCTGGGAGACGGTTCTTGATCGGTTCTGTTTCTTGGCCAGATATCAGTTGCCGGGCTCACCAATACTCATCACCTGTTAGATTGGGGCCATGTCTGTCAGATGTCTCTTGTCCACTCTGGAGTATTGCTTGCGGTGTTCCTTTTTCTTATGAACGAGTGGAGTACTGAACATACGTACAGTACAATTTATATTTGAGTCTACTGAACATATACATATATACATGCATGATACGGGCCTGGAACAAAAAAAAAAGGGTCTCAAGTAAAATCATTATCGAGCTTCCGTTGAAACCCGGCCGCTAGATGCGTTGAACAGCTGACAGGCGAAAACCAAGTGGAGTTGCTGAGAGTGGAATACGGTTTAATTAACGAACTCATTGAATATCTGACGATCCAGTTGGTACGGTACTGCTACTGCGCCCAACAAACTCGTCAAAGATCAGACGGACACTTGCTCTGCTAACCAGAAAAAGAAGAAGCTCTGGAACGTCAGCGTCGGCGCCCGGACATATATGCCCGTGCCGAGCACCGTCGGAGCCCGGGCTCGGTCGTGTGCGGGGACGCAAAATTGGACTCAAGGCTTCAGGAGGAAGGTCGGCCTCTCTTGCCTACGATCTAGTCAGTCAGTGCATAATCACCCGGGCTGAAACCTGGACAAGTTCAGTGACACCTGACCTGACCGGGCAGGTAACCAATAGGTACGTACGAGTACGAGTGTGGTTTTCCCATGTCCTCGGACGGATACGACCTCCGTTGGTCCAGGTAGGACACGAGATCGGCCGATGATAATGAGCGGGTAAACGGCCTGCGCCGGAGGCAATGTACCGACCGACGGAGAGCGGGAGCGGGCGGCTCCGCCGGGGCGCTAGCGCCATGTATACACGTGAGTAGTCATGAACGGTTGCGCGACGTCGGACAGTTGCATCGCACAACACAAAGCTGGGCGGGAGGATTCGATTCGTCGTGAATTATTGTTGGTTTCTTTTTGTCTCTGCAGATGCTCTGATTAGGTCCTGTTGGAGAGATCGGGGGCTGGGAATTGACTTCTGTGGTGGTGCGCACTGGCATGTCCCCGTCGTGCTCGCTCTGACTTTCTTTTTTTTTTTTTTTTGAGGGGACTCGCTCTGACTTTCTACTGATTCCGGTTCTGCACAGAGTTTGCAGCGTGAAGTCCGGTTACCTCGGGCACAGGGCAGCGGACATGCAGACAGAACAATTAGCTAAGGATGATGACCTGTTAGCACGTAATAGCTCCGCCTTGGTTTATTGGTCTACTTAGTACTCCCTCTGTAAACTAATATAAGAGCGTTTAGATTACTAAAATAGTGTTCTAAACGCTCTTATATTAGTTTA
The DNA here is from genome assembly GCF_002162155.2 of Triticum dicoccoides. Lineage (NCBI taxonomy): Eukaryota > Viridiplantae > Streptophyta > Magnoliopsida > Poales > Poaceae > Triticum > Triticum dicoccoides. The sequence goes on along the minus strand of NC_041390.1, from coordinate 605,595,561 downwards.
CGGAGGGAGTACTATTTTGTGTCAAATTTTGATCATGTATTTGATTTTAAAAATATTAATGCATCGTTGGAAACTATGTTCAAATACAAATCCAACAATATAATTTTTTATGACATGCATTAACATTTTATCAATTAAATCTATGATAAAATTTTGATATAGAATATGAAAAGGACCAATAAACCAGGACGATGGACGAAGGTAGTACATAGGCAATGTCAACCAAATTGATTTCTGATACGGACTTCCGACTCAGTGCCTCTGGATCCAAGAAAAAAATGTTCTAGGAATAGTGGAATACCCTGCAAGTGGCCTGTAGATCAAGAAAAACAAAAAATGTAACCGTACGTACTTCCACGAAATCAAGGTGAGGACTAGGAATAACCGAAGTCCCTGCAACTTCTGAGTTTCCCAATCCCGCAAAAAAGAAAAAACTTCTGAGTTTTCCAGTGTTATATGTTAGTGATTTTTGCTTGTTTCATTCGGTCAGTTGTATTGTTCATACGTAATCTGATGTCAAACCGTTGATCTAAACGAAGAAAATTAATATTCCAGTGCGACAGACCCATTCTTTGTTCGGACAAAAGAAGAACTTGTGTTGCTAGTACAATGGCACACATCAACCGAGTTCTTTTTTTTTTTTGTGATAAAGCTCTCCTATCTATTGATGATTTGCAAGAGCAGTATAAGAGCAATTGCAATAACTCCCTTAAAAACTTCATGTAAAGCGGGATGACCCTAACATTTAGGGGAAGTTGTCCGAGAGCTACTTTTGTCAATTCCTGAAAACTTCTTCCCCTAAATATGTTTTTATTTGATTTTTAGTTAAAAAAAGTAGATAATGGCCTACAACACACCGGCGAGTGTCACGCATGACAACTGTCAGAAAGGGACGGCGCGACGTGGTGTGGTGTGGTGGCCGCTGATGCGAGGCGGTGTGGCGGTGACGTGAGCGCGGGACGGTAGCCGGCGTGAGCGTGGGCATGGCATCAGTTAGCGGCACGTCGGCGGGGCAGGTGTGGCAAGTTAAGCCACCACCTTGAGCCACCATCGCCGCGGGCATGGCACAAGATTAGATATGTCTCACAATGGCCGCAGGCAAGGTAAGTCACCTTGACCTACCACCTTCTCCATTCGGTTCACGGTAACCACGCACACCCTCCTGGCCTATTCGAGCAGGCGTTTGAGAAAAGAACATATCTAACGCCGATGCTCACTCCGGCGAGCCTTTGTCGTCACCTCCGTCCACCCCTGGGGCGAGTGGGGAGGCGTGTGCCTCCCTGGTGGACCCCCTTCGGGTTCCCTAGTGGAATAAGAACTTGAGGTTGCGAAAAAATTAGGGTAAAATTGGTACAGAACATTCTAGAATATTTGTAATTTATAGAGCCTAGGGGGAGGTAGGGCGGTGCCATGGACTCCGCAATAGGACGGCACGCCCCTTGGCCGCGCCATCTGGCCACGCAGGGCCTTGAGTGGCCCCCGTGTTGGTCGGGTGCTTTTTGGAACCTTCGTCTTTCGAAAAAATCATGAAAATCCCCGTGACTTTTGGAAGTCCAGAAATAATGATATCTGAAAAGTAAAAAAGCATGCAGAAAAATAGCAACTAGCTATGGGCACTAAATTAACATGTTAGTCTAGAAAAATAATATAAATTGCTATAATATATATATATATATATATATATATATATATATATATATATATATATATATAATTGGTATGATAATAGCATGAAACTATCAAAAGTTATCGATACGTTTGAGATGTATCAGTGCTCAACACGAGCGGCTTCGGGATTTGATTTGATAGGTTTCTCAAGCAATCCCAAGGGTTGATCTAACATCGTGCCCGAGGCGAGCGGCTCCTGGAACCGATTTGAGGTTTTCTACAATGCTATAGGTTTTTAGTAATTCTGTTATTAGAATTTTTTCAAAAATGGCATATATTAAATAGGAAATAAAGTGTTCATTGCAATCATGTAAATAATTTTGAAAAGCATATTGGCATTACACGTTGCAAGACACCATCACTCAACATACCTGAAGAATTTATATATGCCATGAGCAATTTTATTTGCCTCCTGTTGCACCTTATGAACCATAAACCCAGGCAATTGCTTGAAGGAGAGTCATGTGTCTCTGCACACTCTACTAAGCATTGACCTTCTCGCATTAAAATTTCCAAATCAAGTGATCATCTCAGCGCAATAGCGCTTATGTAAGACGGGTTTGGCTACGATCGCACTCATTTGCATGGTAAATGAAAAGGATGATAGTTATTTGACGATAATAAAACTAGTAAACAAAAATTTCCAACTATTTGAAGAGAAATCACAATAGACATCTCTAGAATTGGCTACTTACTTACACATATGATATGAGATTACATTCTCCTATTCTAGAGCTCACTGTCAAAATATTTGTTAGACTATAAAATTTTGATCTCTTTGTCATTGTATTTAAAAATCCTTAAGTGAACATTAAATTTAATCCATGGAGGCATATAAGTATTCCCTTTTTAGATTTATTTTTATATCCAAGGGGAATGTTTTAAAATCAAATAACTAATGTGGTTGTCCTTCCAAAATGTGATTTAAATTGAGTGCGACCATATGTAAATTGACAAACACTAAATTTGTGTAAGGATGAATGTCTTATCTTAATATTCAACAATATTCATTTACACGACTAATCTTCCTTTGTGTGAGCATCATTGAAATCATATTCTTCATGATGCTCTCTTTATGTTACATTTCTTGTCCTTTATGTGAGCATCATTGAAATCATCATGCCTAGCTAGGGGCGTTAAACGATAGCGCTTGTTGGGAGGCAACCCAATTTTATTTTTTATTCCTTGCTTTTTGTTCCTGTTTAGTAATAAATAATTCATCTAGCCTCTGTTTAGATGTGGTTTTATGCTTTTAATTAGTGTTTGTGCCAAGTAGAACCGTTGGGAAGACTTGGGGAAAGTCTTGTTGATCTTGCTGTAAAAAACAGAAACTTTAGCGCTCACGAGAATTGCTGTCATTTTTTATTGGAGAGTTCTATTTAGTTAATTCTTTTTGCATATGACTAATAGATAAATTCCTCAGGTTAAGCAATTTATTTTAGAATTTTATGGGTTTCATAAGTATACGTTTGATCCAGATTACTACAGACTGTTCTGTTTTTGACAGATTCTGTTTTTCATGTGTTGTTTACTTATTTTGATGAATCTATGGCTAGTAATATAGTTTATAAACCATGGAGAAGTTGGAATACGGTAGGTTTAACACTAATATAAATAAAGAATGAGTTAATTACAGTACCTTGAAGTGGTGATTTATTTTTTTATACTAACGGAGCTTACGAGTTTTCTGTTAAGTTTTGTGTTGTGAAGTTTTCAATTTTTGGGTAAGGATTCGATGGACTATGCAATAAGGAGTGGCAAGAGGCTAAGCTTGGGGATGCCCAAGGCACCCCAAGATAATATTCAAGGATAGCCAAGAGCCTAAGCTTGGGGATGCCCCGGAAGGCATCCCCTCTTTCGTCTTCGTTCATCGGTAACTTTACTTGGAGCTATATTTTTATTCGCCACATGATATGTGTTTTGCTTGGAGCGTCATTTTATTTTATTTTATTTTATTTTTCTTGCTGTTTGAATAAAATACCAAGATCTTAAATTGTTAAATGTTAGGGAGTCTTCACATAGTTGCATAATTATTCAACTACTCATTGATCTTCACTTATATCTTTCGGAGTAGTTTGTTGTTTGCTCTAGTACTTCACTTATATCTTTTAGAGCATGATGGTAGTTTTATTTTGAAGAAATAGATGAACTCTCATGCTTCACTTAGATTATTTTGAGAGTCTTAAATAGCATGGTAATTTGTTTAAATAATCCTAATATGCTAGGTATTCAAGATTGGTAAAATTTTCTTAGGAGTGTTTTGAATACTAAGAGAAGTTTGATGCTTGATGATTGTTTTGAGATATGGAGGTAATAATATCAAAGTCGTGCTAGTTGAGTAGTTGTGAAATTGAGAAATTCTTGTGTTGAAGTTTGCAAGTCCCGTAGCATGCACGTATGGTAAATGTTGTGTAACAAATTTGAAACATGAGGTGTTATTTGATTGTCTTCCTTATGAGTGGCGGTCGGGGACGAGCGATGGTCTTTTCCTACCAATCTATCCCTCTACTCTCTTGATGTATGTTTTGGTGACCAACTTGCGGGTTCCGCCCATGAACCTATGCATAGGGGTTGGCACACGTTTTTGTCATGATTCTCCGGTAAAACTTTGGGGCACTCTTTGAGGTCCTTTGTGTTGGTTGAATAGATGAATCTCAGATTGTGTGATGCATATCATATAATCATACCCACGGATACTTGAGGTGACATTGGAGTATCTAGGTGACATTAGGGTTTTGGTTGATTTGTGTCTTAAGGTGTTATTCTAGTACGAACTCTAGGGCTGTTTGTGACACTTATAGGAATAGCCCAACGGATTGATTGGAAAGAGGTGGTTTCGTACCCTACCATAATCTCTTCGTTCGTTCTCCGCTATTAGTGACTTTGGAGTGACTCTTTGTTGCATGTTGAGGGATAGTTATGTGATCCAATTATGTTATTATTGTTGAGGGAACTTGCACTAGCGAAAGTATGAACCCTAGGCCTTGTTTCAACACATTGCAATACCGTTTACACTCGCTTTTATCATTAGTTACCTTGCTGTTTTTATAATTTCATATTACAAATACCTTTATCTACTATCCATATTGCACTTGTATCACCATCTCTTCGCCGAACTAGTGCACCTATACAATTTATCATTGTATTGGGTGTGTTGGGGACACAAGAGACTCTTTTTTATTTGGTTGCAGGGTTGCTTGAGAGAGACCATCTTCAGCCTACGCCTCCTACGGATTGATAAACCTTAGGTCATCCACTTGAGGGAAATTTGCTACTGTCCTACAAACCTCTGCACTTGCAGGCCCAACAACGTCTACAAGAAGAAGGTTGTGTAGTAGATATCAAGCTCTTTTCTGGCACCGTTGCCGGGGAGGTTAGCGCTTGAAGGTATATCTTTATATTTTGCAATCGAGTCTTTTAGTTTCTTGTTTTATCACTAGTTTAGTTTATAAAAGAAAACTATAAAAAATGGAATTGAGTTTGTCTCATACGCTTCACCTTTTTAATATCTTTCGTAAGTATGATGGAAAGGATAAGTGTGCTCAAGTGCTAGAAGAAGAAATATATAAAATGTTTGGCACTAAATCTTTGAATGATGAGCATGATTGCAATGTTGTTAGTATGAATTCCTTGAATATCTATGATGCTAATGATATGCAAAGCCACAAGCTTGGGGAAGCTATGTTTGATGAAGATGATATTTTTTGTCCCCCAAGTTTTGATGAGAAAATTTATTATGATGGAAGCATGCCTCCTATTTATTATGATTATATTGATGAAAGTGGATTTGGAGAGGTCATGACTTTATTTAGTAATGATTCCACTATTTCGGAAGAGGTTCCAATTGATTATGAGAACAAAGTTGCTAACTATGATGATTATTGTGATGACTTGTATGCTATAAAGAATAATGATATCCATGAAACTTTTCATCATGATTTTAATTTTCAATTGGATTATGCCTCACATTATAATTATTTTGAGTTTGCTCCCACTATTCCGAATGAGAAGAATTTTGCTTATGTAGAGAGTAATAAAAATTCTATGCTTATGCATCATGAAAATAATGCCTTAGGTGCTGGTTATATTGTTGAATTCATTCATGATGCTACTGAAAATTATTATAAGGGAGGAATATATGCTTGTATGAATTGCAATAATATCAAGTTTCCTCTCTATATGCTTAAAGTTTTGAAGTTATGCTTGTTTTGCTTTCCTATGCTAGTTGATTATTGTTCCCATAAATTGTTTGCTCACAAAATCCCTATGCATAGGAAGTGGGTTAGGCTTAAATGTGCTAGTCATATTCTTCATGATGCTCTCTTTATGTTACATTTCTTATCCTCTATGTGAGCATCATTGAAATCATCATGCCTAGCTAGGGGCGTTAAACTATAACGCTTGTTGGGAGGCAACCCAATTTTATTTATTATTCCTTGCTTTTTGTTCCTGTTTAGTAATAAATAATTCATCTAGCCTCTATTTACATGTGGTTTTATGATTTTAATTAGTGTTTGTGCCAAGTAGAACCGTTGGGATGACTTGGGGAAAGTCTTGTTGATCTTGCTGTAAAACCAGAAACTTTAGCGCTCACGAGAATTGCTGTCATTTTTTATCGGAGAGTGCTATTTAGTTAATTCTTTTTTAATATGATTAATAGATAAATTCCTCAGGTCAAGCAATTTATTTGAGAATTTTATGGGTTCCAGAAGTATACGTTTGATCCAGATTACTACAGACTGTTCTGTTTTTGACAGATTCTGTTTTTCATGTGTTGTTTACTTATTTTTATGAATCTATGACTAGTAAAGTAGTTTATAAACCATAGAGAAGTTGGAATACAGTAGGTTTAACACTAATATAAATAAAGAATGATTTCATTACAGTACCTTGAAGTGGTGATTTTTTTTATACTAACGGAGGTTACGAGTTTTCTGTTAAGTTTTGTGTTGTGAAGTTTTCATGTTTTGGGTAAGGATTCGATTGACTATGGAATAAGGAGTGGCAAGAGCCTAAGCTTGGGGATGCCAAAGGCACCCCAAGGTAATATTCAAGGATATCCAAGAGCCTAAGCTTGGGCATGCCCCGAAAGGCATCCCCTCTTTCGTCTTCATTCATCGGTAACTTTACTTGGAGCTATATTTTTATTCGCCACATGATATGTGTTTTGCTTGGAGCGTCATTTTATTTTATTTTATTTTATTTTTCTTGCTGTTTGAATAAAATACCAAGATCTTAAATTGTTAAATGTTAGGGAGTCTTCACATAGTTGCATAATTATTCAACTACTCATTGATCTTCACTTATATCTTTCGGAGTAGTTTGTTGTTTGCTCTAGTACTTCACTTATATCTTTTAGAGCATGATGGTAGTTTTATTTTGAAGAAATAGATGAACTCTCATGCTTCACTTAGATTATTTTGAGAGTCTTAAATATCATGGTAATTTGCTTAAATAATCCTAATATGCTAGGTATTCAAGATTGGTAAAATTTTCTTAGGAGTGTTTTGAATACTAAGAGAAGTTTGATGCTTGATGATTGTTTTGAGATATGGAGGTAATAATATCAAAGTCGTGCTAGTTGAGTAGTTGTGAAATTGAGAAATTCTTGTGTTGAAGTTTGCAAGTCCCGTAGCATGCACGTATGGTAAATGTTGTGTAACAAATTTGAAACATGAGGTGTTATTTGATTGTCTTCCTTATGAGTGGCGGTCGGGGACGAGCGATGGTCTTTTCCTACCAATCTATCCCCCTAGGAGCATGTGCGTAGTGCCGAGGTTTTTGATGACTTGTAGATTTTTGCAATAAGTATGTGAGTTCTTTATGACTAATGCTGAGTCCATGGATTATACGCACTCTCACCCTTCCATCCTTGCTAACCTCTTCGGTACCGTGCATTGCCCTTTATCACATTGAGAGTTGGTGCAAACTTCGCCGGTGCATCTAAACCCCGTGATGTGATACACTCTTTCACACATAAATCTCCTTATATCTTCCTCAAAACAGCCACCATACCTACCTATTATGGCATTTCCATAGCCATTCCGAGATATATTGCCATGCAACTTTCCACCATTCCATTTATCATGACACATTCATCATTGTCATATTGCTTTGCATGATCATGTAGTTGACATAGTATTTGTGGTAAAGCCACCATTCATAATTCTTTCATACATCTCACTCTTGGTTCATTGTAATCCCGGTACACCACCGGAGGCATTCATATAGAGTCATCTTTGTTCTAGTATTGAGTTGTAATCATTGAGTTGTAAATAAATAAAAGTGTGATGATCATCATTTTCTAGAGCATTGTCCCAAGTGAGGAATATAAAAAAGGAAAAAAATAGAAAGGCCATAAAAAAGGAGAAGGCCCAAAAAAAAGAGAGAAAGGCCATAAAAAAGAGAAGGCCCAAAAAATGAAATGAGAGAAAAAGAGAGAAGGGACAATGCTACTATCCTTTGCACACTTGTGCTTCAAAGCAACACCATAATCTTCATGATAGAGAGTCTCTTGTTTTGTCACTTTCATATACTAGTGAGAATTTTTCATTATAGAACTTGGCTTGTATATTCCAACAATGGGCCTCCTCAAGTGCCCTAGGTCTTCGTGAGCAAGCAAGTTGGATGCACACCCACTTAGTTTCTTTTGTTGAGCTTTCATACATTTATAGCTCTATTGCATCCGTTGGATGGAAATCCCTACTCCTTACATTAACATCAATCGATGGGCATCTCCATAGCTCATTGATTAGCCTCGTTGATGTGAGACTTTCTCCTTTTTGTCTTCTTCACATAACCCCCTCATTATTCTATTCCACCCATAGAGCTATATCCATGGCTCGCACTCATGTATTGCATGAAAGTTTATAGGTTTGAGATTACTAAAGTATGAAACAATTGCTTGACTTTTCATCGGGGTTGTGCATGATGAGAGCATTCTTGTGTGACGAAAATGGAGCATTACTAAACTATATGATTTTGTAGGGATGAACTTTCTTTGGCCATGTTATTTTGAGAAGACATAATTGCTTAGTTAGTATGCTTGAAGTATTATCATTTCTATGTTAATATGAACTTTTGCCTTGAATCTTTCGGATCTGAATATTCATGCCACAATTAATAAGAATTACATTGAAATTATGCCAAGTAGCACTCCGCATCAAAAATTCTGTTCTTATCATTTACCTACTCGAGGACGAGCAGGAATTAAGCTTGGGGATACTGATACGTCTCCAACGTATCTATAATTTTTGATTGCTCCATGCTATATTATCTACTATTTTGGATGTTTATGGGCTTTATTATACACTTTATATCATTTTTGGGACTAACCTATTAACCTAGAGCCCAGTGCCAGTTTCTGTTTTTACCTTGTTTTAGGGTTTCGAAGAAAAGGAAAATCAAATGGAGTACAATTGACCTGAAACTTCACGGAACTCATTTTTGGAAGGAAATAAGCCCAGAATACTTGAAGTGCACGTAAGGGAAGCTTCGAGGAGGCCACGAGGTAGGGGGCGCGCCCACCCCCCTAGGGTGCGCCCTCCACCCTCGTGGCCCCTAACGTATTTCTTCCGCCTATATATCTCCATATACCCTAAAAGCATCCGAGAGCACAATAGATCGGGAGTTCCATCGCCAGAAGCCTTCGTAGCCACCGAAAGCCAATCTAGACCCATTCCGGCACCCTGCCGGAGGGGGAATCCCTCTCCGGTGGCCATCTTCATCATCCCGGTGCTCTCCATGATGAGGACGGAGTAGTTCTCCCTCGGGGCTGAGGGTATGTACCAGTAGCTATGTGTTTGATCTCTTTCTCTCTCTCTCTCGTGTTCTTGATTTGGCATGGTCTTGATGTATCGCGAGCTTTGCTATTATAGTTGGATCTTATGTTTCTCCTCCCCCTCTACTCTCTTGTAATGGATTGAGTTTCCCCTTTGAAGTTATCTTATCGGATTGAGTCTTTAAAGATTTGAGAAAACTTGATGTATGTCTTGCCGTGCATATCTGTGGTGACAATGGGATATCACATGATTCACGTGATGTATGTTTTGGTGACCAACTTGCGGGTTCCGCCCATGAACCTATGCATAGGGGTTGGCACACGTTTTCGTCGTGATTCTCCGGTAAAACTTCGGGGCACTCTTTGAGGTCCTTTGTGTTGGTTGAATAGATGAATCTGAGATTGTGTGATGCATGTCATATAATCATATCCATGGATACTTGAGGTGACATTGGAGTATCTAGGTGACATTAGGGTTTTGGTTGATTTGTGTCTTAAGGTGTTATTCTAGTACGAACTCTAGGGTTGTTTGTGACACTTATAGGAATAGCCCAACAGATTGATTGGAAAGAATAACTTTGAGGTGGTTTCGTACCCTACCATAATCCCTTTGTTCGTTCTCCGCTATTAGTGACTTTGGAGTGACTCTTTGTTGCATGTTGAGGGATAGTTATGTGATCCAATTATGTTATTATTGTTGAGGGAACTTGCACTAGCGAAAGTATGAACCCTAGGCCTTGTTTCAACACATTGCAATACCGTTTATGCTCACTTTTATCATTAGTTACCTTGCTGTTTTATAATTTCAGATTACAAATACCTTTATCTACTATCCATATTGCACTTGTATCACCATCTTGTCGCCGAACTAGTGCACCTATACAATTTACCATTGTATTGGGTGTGTTGGGGACACAAGAGACTCTTTGTTATTTGGTTGCAGGGTTGCTTGAGAGAGACCATCTTCACCCTACGCCTCCTACGGATTGATAAACCTTAGGTCATCCACTTGAGGGAAATTTGCTACTGTCCTACAAACTCTACACTTGGAGGCCCAACAACGTCTACAAGAAGAAGGTTGTGTAGTAGACATCAATATGCATATACAAGCAACTTTCTGTTGCCACACATGGATATGGGTCAATCTCTTAATGGCTTATGTAAACCAATGGGTCGCGTACCGCAGTCGACCACTCAGAGCCCAGTTGGATGTTGTGTTGATTGATGCAGGAGAGAAGCAAGTCAAGATGGATGAGATACAAGTGAAGATGGATAAGAAACAAGGACAAAATAATTCACCGGGGTTCTACGCTGTGTCCATGTCCCTAAATAATTCACGAAGGTTCTGCGCTGTATCAAAACTGTACATTGCAATGAAAGTCCCTAAATAATTCATCGGGGTTTTGCTTCCGCTGTACAAAATCCTTGGGAATTAGGAACAGAAGTCCCTAAATAATTCTCTAGTAGATAAACATAGAGTGAGCCTTTTACCGCTCCCCTGTGTATAATTTTCTGAGTATGGTTCTGGAAATGGACATACGTACATGAGTGACAAAAATTAGAGGCACATGGTACATGCATCTGTTGTGCCCCGTGACGATAGCCTTATCCCTCCTTGGATGGTTTGTTTGATGAATTTCTGCTTGTGTTTCTGTTTCTGGAGTGTGGATGCGCCTCGCCCCTGTTTTGGTTTTTTTTTTGAAATGAAGGCAAAAGATTTGCCTCTTCAATTAAATAAGGGAGAGAATAGTTTAGAGTTTTTACAACGCACTCACAAATGCGGCATGGCAATTACTCGGACACTATGATGTTCCCTAGTTTTGTTGCGCCGGCGGTCACCCATAGCTTTGCCTCTTCTAAAATGTTGGAAAGAAGAATCGTCGGCGGTGCGGTTTTGTGGCGGAAAACGCAGGCGTTTCTCTCGTTCCAAATTACCCAAGAAACGAGCATGGTGAGGCAGGCCATTGCGTCTTGGTTAGGAATATTATTGTTGGTTCTTTTTTGCCACCACACATTGACGGTTTCATCCAAGTGCCACTCGGAGGTGTCCATGTGTGCAAGACCAAGCTGCTCTATGATCAAGCTCCAAAGCCTAAGCGTGTAGCGACACTTGAAGAAGAGTGCTACCTCTTGAGCACTGCGTTGGATTGCCACGAAGAGGAAGGGATGATGCAGCAAAGTAGCGTAAGTATTTCCCTTAGTTTTTGAGAACCAAGGTATCAATCCAGCAGGAGGCTACGCTCGAGTCCCTCGTACCTACACAAAAACAATAGCTCAACGCAACCAACGCGCTTAGGGGTTGTCAATCCCTTCACGGTCACTTACGAAAGTGAGATCTGATAGAGATGATAAATAATGTTTTTGGTATTTTTGGTATAGAGATGCAAAGTAAATAAAGTAAAAGCAAAGTAAAAGCAAATCAATAATAAAGTGATGGAGATTGATATGATGAGAAAGAGACCCGGGGGCCATAGGTTTCACTAGTGGCTTCTCTCAAGAGCATAAGTATTCTACGGTGGGTGAACAAATTACTGTTGAGCAATTGACAGAATTGAGCATAGTTATGAGAATATCTAGGTATGATCATGTATATAGGCATCATGTCCGAGACAAGTAGACCGAAACGATTCTGCATCTACTACTATTACTCCACTCATCGACTGCTATCCAGCATGCATCTAGAGTATTAAGTTAAAAACAGAGTAACGCCTTAAGCAAGATGACATGATGTAGAGGGATAGTTTCATGCAATATGATAAAAAACCATCTTGTTATCCTCGATGGCAACAATACAATACATGCCTTGCTGCCCCTTCTGTCACTGGGAAAGGACACCGCAAGATTGAACCCAAAGCTAAGCACTTCTCCCATGGCAAGAACAACCAATCTAGTAGGCCAAACCAAACTGATAATTCGAAGAGACTTGCAAAGATAACCAATAATACATAAAAGAATTCAGAGAAGATTCAAATATTATTCATAGATAGACTGGATCATAAACCCACAATTCATCGGTCTCAACAAACACACCGCAAAAAGAAGATTACATCAAATAGACCTCCACGAGAGAGGGGGAGAACATTGTATTGAGATCCAAAAAGAGAGAAGAAGCCTGATACGTCTCCAACGTATCTATAATTTTTGATTGCTCCATGCTATATTATCTACTGTTTTGGACTATATTGGGCTTTATTTTCCACTTTTATATTATTTTTGGGACTAACCTATTAACCGAAGGCCCAGCCCAGAATTGCTGTTTTTGCCTATTTCAGTGTTTCGAAGATACAGAATATCAAACGGAGTCCAAACGGAATAAAATCTTCGGGAACGTGATTTTCTCACTGAACGTGATCCAGGAGACTTGGACCCTGCTCCAAGAAACAAAAGAGGCGGTCACGAGGGTGGGGGGCGCCCCCTGCCTCATGGGCCCCTTGTTGCTCCTTCGGCGTACTTCTTCCTCCTATATATACACACGTACCCCCAAACGATCAGAACATGAGCCAAAAACCTAATTCCACCGCCGCAACTTTCTGTATCCACGAGATCCCATCTTGGAGCCTCTTCCGGAGCTCCGCCGGAAGAGGGCCGTCATCACGGAGGGCTTCTACATCATCATAGCATCTTCGATGAAGTGTGAGTAGTTTACCTCAGACCTTTGGGTCCATAGTTAGTAGCTAGATGGCTTCTTCTCTCTCTTTGAATCTCAATACAAAGTTCTCCCCCTCTCTTGTGGAGATCTATTCAATGTAATCTTCTTTTTGCGGTGTGTTTGTTGAGACCGATGAATTGTGGGTTTATGATCAAGTCTATCTATGAATAATATTTGAATCTTCTCTGAATTCTTTTATGTATGATTGTTTGTCTTTGCAAGCCTCTTCGAATTATCCGTTTGGTTTGGCCAACAAGATTGCTAGTTCTTTCCATGGAAGAAGTGCTTAGCTTTGGGTTCGATCTTGCGGTGTCCTTACCCAGTGACAGAAGGGGCAGGAAGGCACATATTGTATCATTGTCATCGAGGATAACAAGATGGGGTTTATTTCATATTGCATGAATTTATCTCTCTACATCATGTCATCTTGCTTAAGGCGTTACTCTGTTTTTAACTTAATACTCTAGATGCATGCTGGATAGTGGTCGATGAGTGGAGTAATAGTAGTAGATGCAGAATCGTTTCGATCTACTTGTCACGGACGTGATGCCTATATACATGATCATGCCTAGATATTCTCATAACTATGCTCAATTCTGTCAATTGCTCAACAGTAATTTGTTCACCCACCGTAGAATACTTATGCTCTTGAGAGAAGACACTAGTGAAACCTATGGCCCTCGGGTCTATTTGTTGGAAATATGCCCTAGAGGCAATAATAAATTGGTTATTATTATATTTCCTTGTTCATGATAATCGTTTATTATCCATGCTAGAATTGTATTGATAGGAAACTCAGATACATGTGTGGATACATAGACAACACCATGTCCCTAGTAAGCCTCTAGTTGACTAGCTCATTGATCAATAAGATGGTTATGGTTTCCTGACCATGGACATTGGAATGTCGTTGATAACGGGATCACATCATTAGGAGAATGATGTGATGGACAAGACCCAATCCTAAGCCTAGCACAAGATCGTGTAGTTCATTTGCTAAAGCTTTTCTAATGTCAAGTATCATTTCCTTAGACCATGAGATTGTGCAACTCCCGGATACCGTAGGAGTGCTTTGGGTGTGCCAAACATCACAATGTAACTGGGTGGCTATAAAGGTACACTACAGGTATCTCCGAAAGTGTCTATTGGGTTGGCACGAATCGAGATTGGGATTTGTCACTCCGTGTAAACAGAGAGGTATCTCTGGGCCCACTCGGTAGGACATCATCATAATGTGCACAATGTGACCAAGGAGTTGATCACGGGATGATGTGTTACGGAACGAGTAAAGAGACTTGCCGGTAACGAGATTGAACAAGGTATCGGATACCGACGATTGAATCTCGGGCAAGTACAATACCGCTGGACAAAGGGAATTGTATACGGGATTGATTGAATCCTCGACATCGTGGTTCATCCGATGAGATCATCGTGGAACATGTGGGAGCCAACATGGGTATCCAGATCCCGCTGTTGGTTATTGGCCGGAGAGTTGTCTCGGTCATGTCTGCATGGTTCCCGAACCCGTAGGGTCTACACACTTAAGGTTCGATGACGCTAGAGTTGTTATGGGAAATAGTATGTGGTTACCGAAGGTTGTTCAGAGTCCCGGATGAGATCCCGGTCATGAAGAGGAGCTCCGGAATGGTCCGGAGGTGAAGATCGGTATATTGGACGAAGGGTATTGGAGTCCGGAATTGTTCCGGGGGTACCAGGTGATGACCAGCGTGTCCGAAAGGGGTTTCGGAGGCCCCGACAAGCGTTAGGGGGCCTTATGGGCCAAGGGAAGAGGGCACATCAGCCCACTAAGGGGCTGAGCGCCCCTCCCACCCTATCTCACGTAACCAGGAGAGGTGGGGGCGCCACCCCTAGGGCAGCTGCCCCTCCCGGCTTGGGGGGCAAGTTTCCTAGGGGGTGGGGCGCCCAAACCCATCTAGGGTTTCCCCTATGGCCGCCGCCCCTCCCCTAGGGAACCCTAGGATGCCTTCCCCTCCTCCCTTCCCCCTATATATTGTGAGGGAGAGAGAGGGCAGCCGCACCCTTCCCTTGGCGCAGCCCTCTTCCTCCTCCAACACCTCATCCTCCTCCGTAGTGCTTGGCGAAGCCCTGCTGGAGAACCACGAGCTCCATCACCACCACGCCGTCGTGCTGTCGGAGTTTTCCCTCAACTTCTCCTCTCACCTTGCTGGATCAAGAAGGAGGAGACGTCTCCCAACCGTACGTGTGTTGAACGCGGAGGTGCCGTCCGTTCGGCGCTAGGATCATCGGTGATTTGGATCACGGTGAGTACGACTCCATCAACCCCGTTCACTTGAACGCTTCCGCTTAGCGATCTACAAGGGTATGTAGATGCACTCTCCTTCCCCTCGTTGCTAGATTACTCCATAGATTGATCTTGGTGATGCGTAGAAAATTTTAAATTTTTGCTACGATCCCCAACAGTGGCATCATGAGCTAGGTCTATGCGTAGTTTCTATGCACGAGTAGAACACAAAGCAGTTGTGGGCGTCGATTTTGTCAATTTACTTGCCGTTACTAGTCTTATCTTGATTCGGCGGCATCGTGGGATGAAGCGGCCCGGACCGACCTTACACGTACTCTTACGTGAGACTGGTTCCACCGACTGACATGCACTAGTTGCATAAGGTGGATAGCGGGTGTCTGTCTCTCCCACTTTAGTCGGATCGGATTTGATGAAAAGGGTCCTTATGCAAGGTAAATAGAAATTGGCATATCACGTTGTGGTTTTCGCGTAGGTAAGAAACGTTCTTGCTAGAAACCTATACCAGCCACGTATAAACTTGCAACAACAATTAGAGGACGTCTAACTTGTTTTTGCAGCATATGCCTTGTGATGTGATATGGCCAAAAGGATGTGATGAATGATATATGTGATGTATGAGATTGATCATGTTCTTGTAATAGGAATCACGACTTGCATGTCGATGAGCATGACAACCGGCAGGAGCCATAGGAGTTGTCTTAATTTATTTATGACCTGCGTGTCAACATAAACGTCATGTAATTACTTTACTTTATTGCTAAAGCGTTAGCCATAGTAGTAGAAGTAATAGATGACGAGACAACTTCAAGAAGACACGATGATGGAGATCATGATGATGGAGATCATGGTGTCATGCCGGTGACAACGATGATCATGGAGCCCGAAGATGGAGATCAAAAGGAGCAAAATGATATTGGCCATATCATGTCACTATTTGATTGCATGTGATGTTTATCATGTTTTACATCTTATTTGCTTAGACCGACGGTAGCTTAAATAAGATGATCCCTCACTAAAATTTTAAGAAAAGTGTTCCCCCTAACTGTGCACCGTTGCAAAGGTTCGTTGTTTCGAATACAACGGGTGTTGACGAGCCTAGCATGTACAGACATGGCCTCGGAACACATGCGAAACACTTAGGTTGACTTGACGAGCCTAGCATGTACAGACATGGCCTCGGAACACGGAAAACCGAAAGGTTGAACATGAGTCGTATAGAAGATACGATCAACATGAGATGTTCACCGTTGATGACTAGTCCGTCTCACGTGATGATCGGACACGGCCTAGTCGATTCAGATCATGTTTCACTTAGATGACTAGAGGGATGTCTATCTGAGTGGGAGTTCATTAAATAATTTGATTAGATGAACTCAATTATCATGAACATAGTGTAAATTGTCTTTGCAAATATGTTGTAGATAAATAGCTCACGTTGTAGCTCCCTGTTTCAATACGTTCCTAGAGAAAGATTAAGTTGAAAGATATTGTAAGCAATGATGCGGACTAGGTCCGTAGTCCGAGGAGTGTCCTCACTGTTACACAGAAGGCTTACGTCTTTGATGCACCGCTCGATGTGCAAACCCCTACAACGTCATCTGTGGATGTTGTGAACACCTGGCAGACACATCCTGATGACTACTTGATAGTTTAGTGCACCATACTTTACGGCTTAGAATCGGGATTCCAATGACGTTTTGAACGCCATAGAACATATGAGATGTTCCAAGAGCTGAAATTGGGATTTCAGGCTCATGCCCGTGTTGAGAGGTGTGAGACCTCTGACAAGTTCTTTTGCCAACAAGATGGAGGAGAATAGCTCAGCTAGTGAGCATGTGCTCAGAATGTCTGGGTGCTACAATCACTTAAATCAAGTGGGAGTTAAACTTCCAGATAAGATAGTGATCGATAGAGTTCTCTAGCCACTATCACTAAGCTACTAGATCCTCGTGATGAACTATGACATGCAAGGGATGGAGTTGGTCCCGGAGCTATTTGCGGTGCTTAAGACCGCAAAAGGTAGAAATCAAGAAGGAGCATCAAACGTTGATGGTTTAACAAGACCACTGGTTTCAAGAAGGGCAAGGGATAGAAGGGAAACTTCATGGATGGCAAACCAGTTGCCGCTCTAGTGAAGGAACCCAAGGTTGAACCCAAACCCGAGACTAAGTGCTTCTATTGTAAGGGGAACGGTCACTGGTAGCGGAATTACCCCAAATGCATGGTAGATAAGAAGGCTGGCAACTTCAACAAAGTATATACGTGTTATTAATGTGTACCTCACTAGTACTCCTGGTAGCACCTGGGTATTGGATACCGGTTCAGTTACTATTATTGGTGACTTGTAGCAAAATCTACGGACTAAACGAAGACTGGCTAAGGGCAAGGTGACGATGTGTGTTGGAAGTGTTTCCAAAGTTGATGAGATCACCATCGCACGCTCCATCTGCCTTCGGGATTAGTATTGAACCTAGATAAATGTTATCAGGTGTTTACGTTGAGCATGAATATGATTAGATCATGTTCATTGCAATACGGTCATTCATTTAATTTAGAGAATAATGGTTATTCTGTTTACATGAATGATACCTTTCATGGTCATGCACCCTATGTGAATGGTTCATTGAATCTCGGTCGTGGTAATACACATGTTCACACCAAAAGATGTAGAGTTAATAATGATAGTACCACTTTCTTGTGGCACTGCTGCTTAGGTCATATTGGCGTAAGATGCATGAAGAAACTCCATGTCGATGGATGTTTGGAGTCACTTGATTTTCAATCACTTGACACATGCGAGCCATGCCTCATGGGCAGGATGACTAAGACCCCGTTTTCAGGTACAATGAAACGGGCAAGTGACTTGTTGGAAATCATGCATGCTGATGCGTGTGATCCAATGAGAATTGAAGCGTGCGGTGGATATCGCTATTTTCTCATCTTCACTGACGGTTTGAGTAGATATAGTTATATTTACTTAATGAAGCACAAGTCTGAAACGTTTGAAAAGTTCAAGCGATTTCAGAGTGAAGTTAAGAATCATCATAACAAGAAGATCAAATTCCTACGATCTGATCAATGAGATTTTTGAGTTATGAGTTTGGCAAACACTTAAGACATTGTGGAATTGTTTCACAGTTGAAGCCACCTGGAACACCACAGGGTAATGGTGTGTCCAGACGTCGTAATCGAACCCTATGAGGTATGGTGCGATCTATGATGTCTCTTGTCGATCTACCGTTTTCATTTTGAGGTTATGCATTAGAGACAGCTGCATTCACTTTAGATAGGACACCATATAAGTCTGTTGAGACGACGCCATATGAACATTGGTTTGGCAAGAAACCAAAGTTGTCGTTTCTTAATGTTTGGGGCTGCGATGCTTAAGGCTTCAGCCGGAGAAGCTCAAACCCAAAGCGGACAAACACATCTTCATAGGATACCCACAGGTGACAGTTGGGTATACCTTCTATCTCAGATCCGAGGGCAAATTGTTTTTCGCTAAGAACGGGTCCTTTCTCGAGAAGGAGTTTCTCTCGAAAGAATTGAGTGGGAGGAAGATATAACTTGATGAGGTTGTCGAACCTTTACTTCAACCAGAGAGTGATGCAACACAGAAAGATGTTTTCTGTGGCGCCTCCGTCTGTTGAAGAGGAAGTTAATGATAGTGATCATGAAGCTTCGGATCAAGTTGCTATCGAACCTCGTAGGTCGACGAGGATATGTACTACTCCTGAGTGGTACGGTAATCCTGTCTTAGATATCATGTTGTTAGACAACAATGAACCTACGAGCTATGGAGAAGCGATGGTGGGCCTGTATTCTGAAAAATGGTTAGAAGCCATGAAATCCGAGATAGGATCCATATATCAGAACAAAGTATGGACTTTGGTGGACTTGCCCGCTGATCGGCGAGCCATTGAGATAAATGGATCTTTAAGAAGAAGACGGACGTGGGCGGTAATGTTACCGTCTATGAAGCTCGACTTGTGGGAAAGAGTCTTTTCACAAGTTCAAGGAGTTGACTACGATGAGGATTTCTCACCCGTAGCGATGCTTAAGTCCGTCGAAATCATGTTAGCATTAGCTGTATTTTTCGATTATGAAATCTTACAGATGGATGTCAAAACAAGTTTTCTTACCATTTTTCGTAAGAAAAGTTGTATGTGATACAATAAAAGGTTTTGTCGATCCTAAAGATGCTAAAAGGTATGCTGGCTCCAGCAATCCTTCTATGGACTAGAGCAAGCATCTCGAAGTCGGAATATATGCTTTGATGGAGTGATCAAAGCTTTTAGGTTTATACAATGTTTGCTGGAAACTTGTATTTACAAGAAAGTGAGTGGGAGCACTACAACATTTCTGATAAGTATATGTGGATGACATATTGTTGATCCGAAATAATGTAGAATTTTTGGAAAGCATAAACGGTTCTTTGAAGAGTGTTTTTCAAAGGAAGACCTGGATAAAGCTGCTTACATATTGGGCATCAAGATCTATAGAAATAGATCAAGACGTCTGATGATACTTTCAAAAAACGCACACCTTGACATGTTTTTGAAGGAGTTCAAAATAGATCAGTCAAAGAAGGGGTTCTTACCTGAGTTGTAAGGTGTGAAGTTGAGTAAGACTCAAAGCTTGACCACGACAGAAGAAAGAAGAAGGACGAAGGTCGTCCCCTATGCTCTTGTCATAGGCTCTATACGGTATGCCATGCTGAAGTACCGCACCTAATGTGTGCCTTGCCACATGTCTGGCAAGAGGGTACAAAGGTGATCTAGGAGTGGATCACCAGATAGTAGTCAAAATTATCCTTAGAGGAATAAGGAAATGTTTCTCGGTTATGGAGGTGATAAAGAGTTCGACGTAAAGAGTTATGTCGATGCAAGCTTAACACCTATCCAGATAGCTCTGAGTAGAGATACCGGATACGTATAATGGAGCAACAATTTGGAATAGCTCCAAGTGGAACATGGTAGCAGCATCTACGATATGACATAAAGTTTTGCGAAATACATAGGGATCTAAATATGGCAAGACCCGTTGACTACAACCTCTCTCACAAGCATAACATGATCAAACCTAGAACTCTTTGAGTGTTTATCACATAGTGATGTGAACTAGACCATTGAGTCTAGTAGACTCTTGGATGTTGGTCACATGGTGATGTGACCTGTGAGTGTTAATCACATGGCGATGTGAACTAGATTATTGACTCTAGTGCAAGTGGGAGACTGTTGGAAATATGCCCTAGAGGCAATAATAAATTGGTTATTATTATATTTCCTTGTTCATGATAATCGTTTATTATCCATGCTAAAATTGTATTGATAGGAAACTCAGATACATGTGTGGATACATAGACAACACCATGTCCCTAGTAAGCCTCTAGTTGACTAGCTCGTTGATCAATAAGATGGTTATGGTTTCCTGACCATGGACATTGGATGTTGTTGGGGATATTACTGCTGGGGGTAAACCGGCCTATCTGGGCCGGGTTAACTTCATCAGTAGTTCAAGAGTGCTAAAGCCCAAGAAGACAGACAAGGGCCTAAGGCCCGTGGTCGGTTTTAGACTTGTAGCTATAAACTGGCATTTGTATATAAACTTGTATTGTAAGTTAGGAATAGGGAGAGACCAACCCGGATATGAATATGGACCGGTGTGGGACTCTGTGAACCGACGGGCGTCACCCGTGTATATAAGGGGACGACCCGGCGGCGATTCAAGGACAATAGACAATAACTCGAGACTTAGGCGAAGCTTGTTTGCTACCTAGTCATCGAAACCCCATCAATTCCATCACAACTAGACGTAGGCTTTTACCTTCATCGAAGGGGCCGAACTAGTATAAACTCTCTTGCGTCCCTGTGTCTGCTTTAACCCCTTCAAGCTAACCCGTCGCGATGGCTCCACGACTAAGTCCTTTCTCTAGGACATCTACCATGACAAAACCATGACAGTTGGCGCCCACCGTGGGGCTATCACACGATGGTTTCAAGTTCTTGGAGGGCCGCTTTGAAGGACTCGAGGGCTACGTCGTAGGCCGGATGACTAAGAGTCGTCACGGCAAGCTCTACATCAACGATGCAGGCTGGGGCCCCGAGGCTGGCTCAGTTGAGTACGGGTACCGGGTCCCCTTTGGTGGCATTCACGTTTTCATTGGCAAGATCGGTGAACCGGGCCCTGAGCCGGACATCTGCACCGACCTCGTCGAGACGGCTCAGCGTGTGCGATCCGCCCGGGTTAAACCGGCCATGAAGCGTGCCTTCGTGGGAGTCATCCATGGAGGAAGTTATGAGGATGGATCGGAATCTTGCGGTGAGATCGTCGTTTGTTCCGATGATGAGTCATCGACCGAAGAAATCGAATCTCTTTATCAGCTGCAAGATGGTCGGATGGGGGGCTGTTCCGATGGTGACAGTATTCTGGACTCCTCTGATCTGCCCAACCGAGTTGGAATATTCATGGCCGGCACACAAGCAGCGCTTCATTCTTCGACCGCCGTGGCAACAACCTCCGGTTCAGCAGTGGCGACGGTTGCCGGGGCAGGAGGCCCTGTGCGCCCGCCAGCTCAAGTTCTATCAGAGCTATTTGATGCGTTGGCTGTGCTTATGGCAGAAGCTAATCCGGCAAATCAGGACGTCCACAACGCAGAGATTACAAAAGTAAAGGAACAAATCACCCAGGCCAAGGCGGATCTGGCAGCTGAGGACACCAGGATGGCCATAGAGCGGGCCGCTCTAGACGCACAAGCCTACAGGCTCATGTTGGACCAGAGCGCGTCGCATGAAGTCATGAGGAGGAAGTACCAATCCCGTTTGCCTCCGGTTTTTGAGGCCAGAGACCTTTTCAACACCCCGGGAGTAGGAACCGGTAATCCGCTGGAGGGAAACCGGGCGGAAGCTCTTGGGACCGGTGAGCCGGTTCAGCCTCGTCGGATGGATCCGCCTCGTCAAAACACCATTGTACCTCAGGCTGTTTTAACACCTCCGGGTCACTACTCCAACCCAATGGACAATCTCGTCGCTGTTGCTGCACGGCTGGAGGCCATTCCAATTGAAGGCGACTCGCCGCAGGCAGTAGAGACACGACGGGTCAAGGAGCTTCTGAGGATAGCTTTGGTCCAACAGGAAGCATATTCGTACAGCCGCGACCGGATCCATTCGACCCCCCGTCCAAGCCGGAGCTATAGTAGACATATGGATGAACCGGCAGTGTCGAGCAATGAACGACGTGGAGCACCCCGTGGCAACAACCCGGCGGGTGGTGCTGATAACTCTCAGGAAGTGGTGGACCGGGCCCGAGCGCGCAGGGAGGCCAAGTTAGCCGCACAACATCAGGCTCGGCAGCTCACGCCGGTTCGTCCAACTACCTCGATCGAACCTGGTGTTACTTCTAGTTCTTTGGGGGTGCCTTGCCTTGTCCCCGCTTTACGCAATGTGCGCCCGCCCAAGGATTTCAAAGGTCCGCGCAAGGTACCAAATTACACGGCGGATCAACCTCCAAAAACCTGGGTGGAGAGCTATGAGATGGCCATGGAGATGCTTGATGTGGATGACGCGGCGTGTGCGAAATACTTCACCATGATGCTTGAAGGAACGGCCCGTACTTGGTTAAAAAGCTTGCCGGCTAATTCTATCAGTTCATAGGCCCAATTACGAGCCCGGTTTATCAGCAATTTCAAGGATACATGTAAACAACCTATGTCGATAGTGGACTTAGCTGCCTGTGTCCAGGAGGAAGGAGAATCAATGACTCATTGGGTGCGCCGGGTTTCACAAGTGTTGCATTCATCAGACCGCATCAACGCTGACACCGCTGTATTAACCCTAGAAGGCAACTGCCGGTTTGGGCCCCTAAAGCTGAAGTTGGGATGGATGAAGCGTCATTGCACTGACATGGGAACCCTCATGGCTGCTTTGGTAAAGTATGCTGATTCTGATAGTACCAAGGATCCCGAATCTGATGATGACAAGGCAGGGAAGGGAAAGAGGAACAACAATTCCAAAGGTCAGCAGCATCACTGGGCAGGCAATGGTGGTGGAGGCAAGCGTAAAGCGGATGGTAACATGGACTTTGTGGCTAATACCAACACGCAGGACAATGGCCAGCGACGCAAGGGTAAACCGAAAAATCGTAATGGGGCGCCCAACCCTAACCCGGACCGCCTAAACTATCTACTGAGCCAGCCCTGTCCAAGACATGGAACGAAGGAGGCGCCAGCAAACCACCTTTGGAAGGATTGCTTCATTATGCAGGAGTTCAAGAATTCTAATGCTTTCCGGTATGATCACGGCTCCGGCGGTGGCTCAGGGTCCGGGCCGGGTTACGGTGGAGGAAATTCCGGTTCAGGATTTAATGGTAATCCAGGCGGACACAATAATCAAAATAGTCAGAACAACCAGGGTGGTTACAACCAACAGCAGCAACAGTCAGGTTACCAGAGCAACCCAAAGCAGTTGAGCAGTGGGCAGTACCATGTCTTCACCACTAGCTTGGACAAGCGAGACCGGAAGGTTCGGAGGCGGGCGGTCAACTCTGTTGAACCAGCCATACCCCGTTATCTATGCTGGTCTGAACAGCCAATCATATGGAGCAGAGAGGATCACCCTCCCCAGGTTGATAATCCGGGTCAGTTGGCTCTGGTGGTGGCGCCTCAGGTGGGAGGTTACAAGTTCACCAAGGTGCTCATGGATGGAGGGAGCAGCATTAATATCTTATACTATGAGACCTTCCATCATATGGGACTAACAGATAAAAGTCTCAAACTGTCCAATACGGTGTTCCATGGTGTAGTACCTGGCAAATCAGCATATCCTCTTGGTAAGATAGCTTTGGAGGTGGCCTTTGGGGATGATCATGATTCCAGGTCGGAGACATTGACGTTCGAAGTGGTGAAAATCCAAAGTCCATATCACGCCCTGTTTGGGCGACCGGCCTACGCCAAGTTTATGGCACGACCCTGTTATGTGTATTTGCAGCTCAAGATGCTGGGTCACAAGGGGACAATAACGGTTCACGGAAGCCGCAAAATCGCTTTGGAGTGCGAGGAAGGAGATGCGGCCTATGCAGAGTCGGTTTGTGCCATCGAGGAGCTGAAGTATTATAAGGACAATGTTGATCCGGCGGACATGACTCCATTAAAGAAGCCAACTATGGAGCTTGATCCGGCCTTGAAGTTCAAATAGGCAGCAGAAACTAAGCTCGTTGACTTTGTACCCGGCGATTCGTCCAAGCAATTCAGCATCAGTGCCAACTTGGATCCGAAATAGGAAAGCGCGCTCATCGAGTTCATCCATGAGAATCGGGACATTTTTGCATGGAAGCCCTCTGACATGCCAGGTGTACCGAGGCAACTCGCTGAGCACACCCTTAATGTGGATCCTAAATACAAACCGGTGAAACAGTTCCTCCGCCGGTTTAACGAAGAAAGATGCAAGGTGATTCGAGAAGAGGTAGCCAGGCTCTTAGCAGCTGGCTTTATTGTTGAAGTTTTTCACCCTGAGTGGCTTGCCAATCCGGTGCTGGTCCTTAAGAAAAACGGCACCTGGCGCATGTGCGTGGATTACACAGATCTTAATAAGGCTTGTCCAGCAGATCCTTTTGCCCTCCCCCGTATTGATCAAATTATTGATGCTACGGCGGGTTGTGAGCGTTTAAGTTTTTTGGATGCATATTCTGGCTATCATCAGATCAAAATGGCAGTTAAGGACCAGGAGAAGACGACGTTCATAACTCCCTTTGGAGCCTTCTGCTATGTGTCTATGCCCTTTGGGCTCAAGAGTGCCCAATCAACTTATCAACGGTGTGTGCAAAATTGTCTTCACAAACAGATTGGCTGTAATGTACATGCTTACGTGGATGATATCGTGGTTAAATCCAGGGAGAAGGAGACTCTGATTGATGATTTGAAGGAAACCTTCGATAACCTGAGGACATACAAGATGATGCTTAATCCGGACAAGTGCGTCTTTGGTGTACCGGCGGGCAAGTTATTGGGTTTTCTGGTGTCCAATAGGGGAATTGAGGCTAATCCGGAGAAGATCACAGCCATCACCTCCCTGGCTAAACCAAAGTGTATCAATGATGTTCAACACCTGGCAGGTCGGATTGCCGTGTTAAGCCGTTTTATCAACCGTCTTGGTGAGAAGGCAATCCCTTTGTATCAGATGTTGAAGAAGACGGATCAGTTTGTCTGGAGTTCTGCTGCTGATGAAGCATTTGAGGACTTAAAGCGGCAATTGTCCAATCCGCCTGTGCTCGCCGCTCCCATTGACAAGGAGCCTTTACTGCTATATGTTGCTGCTAATGCTCGGGCGGTCAGCGTGGCTATTGTGGTGGAGCGAAAGGAGGCAGGTAAGGAGCATCCGGTTCAACGTCCAGTCTATTATATCAGCGAGGTACTCATTGAGTCCAAGCAAAGGTATCCACATTGGTATAAGCTGGTGTATGGAGTTTTTATGGCAAGCCGGAAGCTTAAACAATACTTCCAAGGGCACCCAATTACGGTGGTCAGCTCTGCTCCTTTGGGGGATATCATCCAGAACCGGGAAGCAACTGGCCGGATTGCCAAGTGGGCTATAGAGCTTGGGCCGCACGGTTTGAAGTATGTGCCTCGGATGGCGGTTAAGTCTCAAGCACTTGTTGATTTCATCAATGATTGGACGGAAATGCAAGCACCTGAAGAAAAGCCGGATCACACATATTGGACCATCCATTTTGACGGATCCAGGCAATTGGAAGGCTCGGGGGCTGGAGTCGTATTAACTTCCCCATGAGGTGATAAGTTTTGTTACCTTCTTCCCTTAATGTTCCCTTGTACTAACAATGCAGCTGAGTATGAAGCCTTGCTTCACGGTCTCCGGATGGCTAAGGAGATGAACCTAAGTCGAGTTAAGTGCTTCAGTGACTCAGACCTTGTGGCTCAGCAAGTATCTGGCACTTGGGATTCCAAGGACCCACTCATGGCAGCATATCATCGTGAGGTTGATATTGTTGCAGCCCCAATAATGAAGCGGGAGACGCTTTAAGCCGGCTAGGCTCTCAGCGCAAACCGGTCCCGCCCAATGTTTTTCTGGATGTGCTGCACAACCCGTCGGTCAAGATCCCTGGTGAAGCGGATTTGGCTATTCCTGATCCGGAGGCTCAATTGGTGGCAGCTCTTCACGTTATTCCGGATTGGACGCTTCCTTACCTGGCGTACAAGAACCGGGGCGAGTTACCAGAGGATGAAACTCTGGCCCGACAAATAATCCGGCGATCCAAGTCCATCACTATTATCAACGGTGAGTTGCATCATTGCAGTGTGTTAGGGGCGTTTCAACGCTGTGTGTCTCCTGAAGAAGGCCGTGAAATTTTGCGTGAGATCCACGAAGGAGATTGTGGTCACCACGCCGGTTCAAAATCTTTGGTGGCTAAAGCGTTTCGCCATGGCTTCTATTGGTTAGCTGCTCATGCTGATGCGAAGGATCTGGTCAGACGATGTGATGGTTGCCAAAAGTTTTCAAGGCGTGCTCATGTACCGGCTCAAGAATTGAGAATGATTCCAATTACTTGGCCGTTTGCGACTTGGGGGCTGGATATGGTTGGGCCTTTCAAAAGGTCCAAAGATAAGAAGACCCACCTCCTGGTGGCGGTTGACAAGTTTACAAAGTGGGTGGAGGCAGAACCTGTTAGCAAGTGTGATACGGCCACGGCGGTTCAGTTCATCAAAAAAGTGATTTTCCGGTTTGGCTTTCCACACAGTATCATCACAGATAACAGTACCAATTTGTCCAAAGGTGCCATGAAGGAGTTCTGCGAACGGGAGCATATCCGGCTCAACGTTTCATCGGTGGCACACCCACAGTCCAATGGTCAAGCAGAAAGGGCTAATCAAGAGATCTTGAGAGGCATCAAGCCCCGGCTCATGGTTCCTTTACAGAGAACGCCGGGTTGTTGGGTAGAAGAATTACCATCTGTGTTATGGAGCATCAATACAACACCCAACAGATCAACAGGATACACACCGTTCTTCATGGTTTATGGAGCGGAGGCGGTTCTCCTTAGTGATATCCGTCATGATTCACCTCGTGTGACGGCTTATGTTGAAGCGGACAATGAGACAGCACGGCAAGACGCTTTGGACCTGTTGGATGAAGAATGTGACATAGCAGCTGCCCGCTCGGCGATTTACCAACAGGATCTTCGTCGTTATGACAGTCGCCGAGTCAGAACCAGAACCTTTCAGGAAGGAGATATGGTGCTTCGACTCATCCAAGATCAGACTGATATGCATAAGCTATCCCCACCTTGGGAGGGGCCTTTCGTGGTCAGCAAGAATCTGCACAACGGGTCATACTATCTGATCGATATTCGAGAGCATAAGGACTCACGTACATCAGAGGAGGAGACCAACAGGCCGTGGAACATAGCTCATCTTCGGCCTTACTATACCTGAGCCATTGGCTCTACTTATGTACATATTACGATGATGTATATATTATGATTAAATATAATAAACCAGAACCTCAGCTAAAGCGGGGTATCTGTTCTTTTACATCATGTGTGGTTACACGGAGCTGTTCTAAAGCGGCCTCCGGTTTACCCCTTGAGTTGGCTTTTTACAAAAAAACATCATGTTATATCACTTGGGGGTTTGGTCGTGTCCGAACCAATACAATACCTCGTGATAGGCGAGAGCCACCAGATCACTTGGGGACTTGGTCACGTCTGAACCAGTCATGCCTCTTGATCGGCCTAAGGCCACAGAATCACTTGGGGGCTTGGTCGAACCCGAACCATTGTCATGCCACTTGATCGGCATAAATGCCATGGTTTCATTTGGGGACCTCGCTGACTAGAACCATAGTTACACCTATCGGGAGCTTGGTCGTGTTCGGCCATGGTAACGCCATCTGATCAGCTCAAATAAAGCCTTTTTTGCAAACGGTTTTGTCATTGCCTTTGCTTCACACTTTTCTTTGAAAGATATTTCTTTCTTTTATTGCATTTTTTTAAACCGACAAACTTTCAACCAGTTCACACTGTCAATTGACGGAACACGGTTCATTTCAATCCGGAGACTATTTGCCCAATTTGATCTTTTTTGTTAACATCCTCTTATGGAGTAACACGGTGCTTATTATAACCTGGCACGGTTTACATGGTAAACCAGCGTCATATATATATGGGAGCTGCTATCTCCTCCAACAGTGTGGGTTTATAAAACTCCGCTTCAAGATTGGCCAAGCCAACTTCACGCTCAACGATGGCAGGTATTATGTATCTCAAAAATTTGGTCATATACTTAAAAATTTCGGATGTTTTGATTTCATGAATGCAGATGTCATATTCTGCCTGACGGTACAACCGCGGTGGCACTTGAAGATTTTTTATTGCAGAAAGTACTTTGGAAAATTCATCACCCAAAGGAAGAGCAAGTGGCAGCGATTATGCACGAAGGTATATCAACATCAAAAGTATCAGCTAGCCTATTACAAGGCAACACGGTGCCCACAATAAGATCATTGTTTTTCGCAAACGAGAAGCAGTTTTAAACCGGCCTCCGGTTCAAGCTTGGTCACCAGCCTGGCCTGATGGTTGTGGGTCATCCTGCGCCGCTTCAGCTTCAGTTTCTCTACCCAGCGGCTGGAAATCAACAGTTGTCCAGTCGATTCCCATTAATGCTTGAAAAACAGCTTCATCATGGATCATTAATGATGGGTCAATATCGGGAGCGTAAGTATGCTTACGGATTGGAGGGATAAGATTCTCCGCTTCATGAATTGGTGCATCTATTTGCTTGTTTTGATTGTCATATTGGGCTTGATAATGAGACAAGTCTGCTTCTTCAGCCAATTGACAAGCTAGCGGACGCACCTCCCGGTTTATTGCTCGTAGATCCGCTTCACCAAACTCTGACCCGTCCTCCTTTATGTTGGGATAGCCCTGAGCCGCTTCAATAGGATCAAAATCCGGCACCCAAGCTTTTGCCCGGATTAAGGCATTGATCGCACCGGTTCAAGCAACAGATTTCTTCAGCTCTTCAACCCGGGCAGGAAGCACCGACAGTTTCATCAGAGTGTCCTGAATCAAGGTGGGCGTCGGCTTGTTGTGGGATGCAGTACAGATGATCCGCTGTGCACCAGTGTACAGTTGTTCGACCAACGTATAGGCGGCTTTCAATTTCTTCCGCACGTTTGACCCCAAGTGACCAATGCGTGTCCCTGAAATATCATAAAGGGTTAACAAACCGGCAGCTCTGTAAGACGGCAGAATCAGTTCAGAAGTCAAACCGGCTTACCAAAGATAGCAGTGGTCATGGCATGCATGTGCCGCTTTATGCTGGTCAGTTCATCCGCCACCGGTTTGAGTGCAGCCTCGGCATCTTCTGCTCGTTTGATTAAAGCGGATTTTTCAGCGGCCCAATCCGCCCGCTTCTTCTTGAAGCTCTCCTTAAGCTGTTCCATGGCGCTTAAAGCGCTGGTTAATTCCTCTTTTGCTTTGGAGGTTTCAGCTTGTTGGGATTTCAGATTATCTTGGAGGTCGGCGACTTGGCTTTCTTTCGTCTTCAGCTCAGCCTGCATGCAGACAGTTATATGATTCAGCAAAACAGACAAGGATTGAAGTACCAACCACATAACAAGTTATGCACTTGGCACTTGGGGGCTAATGCATATTCGATCTTCATCTTTCAATTGCTTGCAAAGTCCCAAGATCAATACAAGTATTCAACTTGGCACTTGGGGGCTAATGGCTATTTGCTCGTATATCCCAATTACTTAAAGTCCCAGTTTAACTATGCTAAGTTGAACCAGCCCTTGGGGACTACATCAGCAAATTTCAAAGCATTAAGATTTATATTAGTCAGTCCCGGTTTGAAAGAAGATTACAAACCGGCCCTCGGGGGCTAGGAGCGTCAACAAGAATTGAAATAGACAAGCAGGAAAGAGCATATGGAAGTTACCTCATATTTATCTTTCATCATATTAACCAGACCGGCTTCATAATCACGACTGGTATACAGCCGGTTCAGGTAGCCGGAATGGATATCTTGGGCGTTCAGAGCAGCGTAAGTCGCCAGATCAGCATTCCACTTGCCTTTGCCAAAGGCAGGAAATTCTTCCTTGGCAGAATGTTTGGATAAAGCAACGGGATTGCTTGGCTCTGTATGGCCAGTGCCGGTAATGACAACCTCATCATCCTTGGTATCGCCGGTTTGCACTGGGGCTGTTGGCTTGTCAGTAGGCTTTGTTGGACCGATGGATTTCTCGATCCGGATAGAGCTTGTGGGCTGATTGACAGGATTTGAGGTATCAATAGGTCTCTCTTCAGCAATAAGATCGTCGTTTTGCTGCGGTGGATCATTGGGTATATCCTCAGGAATAGCCGCTTCAAGATCTGGTGTTTTGCCCGTTTCAAGGACGGCATCCTCTTCGGCCGCTTTGTCCAGGCAAGCCTTCTTGCTTTGCCTAGGCTTGGCCCTGAAAGGAATAACAAAGTCAAATACAGCATATGTTCCAAGGTGATGTGCTGCAAATATTATGATAAGTATAGCTTACCCAAGCACCGTTTTGAGCGGTGGTAGCTGAGTAGCCGATGACTCGCCAGAGGATGAGTGGGAAGTAACCTGGTAATCGGAGTCAGATGGATTAAGAGGTTGACGAAAGCAGCCCGCTTTAGGACAAGCACTGACAAGCAAATTAGAGACCTCTGAACGGCGTTTCCGAACCGGACTGTTTGGTAAACCGACGGAGGTAACTACCTGGCCGCCGTGCCGGGTTGTGCGACGAGCTTCGTGCTGTTGGGTCTTCATAAGAAATTTGGGATCCAAATAAGCAAGAGGATGAGAAAATTTAACTTTCCGGTTTGCCTGACGGATTTTTAGTGAAGGCAAAGGTTCTGAATCAGAAGAGAGAATAATTACCTCTGCAGCATCAGCATAGCTGGCTTCGGCATCGTCCTGACAAATATCATCATCAATAAGACGCATGAAAAATAAGCCAAGTGAGTCAAACCCTACCTCAAGGTCCGAATTATCCACATCATCATCAGGGGCCGGATTAGAGGATGCAGTGGTTCTTTTCTTGTGGGCAGTCTTCTTCACAGCTTTAGTCTTTTGCCGGGTTGCCCTTTCCGGTTTGTCTGGTTTTTCTGGTTTCTCCTGCGGCAGTTTCTTGCTCCAAAACGGATCATTTCCCTGGTTACACAGACACTGATATTAAACAATGACGAGATATATCAATAACAGATTCAGCAAAAAGAAAAATCAAAGTCTAACAGCTGGCGGTTTGTTGGTGGCACAGAAGGGAAGCAGGCCATTTTTAGCACAGATGTGTTCCGGTTCATTTAGCATCTTATTCACAGCCTCTGTGATTTCTTCATCGGTGAGCTAGATGTTGGAATGTCGCAATGGGTCATCAACACTGCCAGTATACTCGCACATCAAACCGGAGCACTGACTAAGAGGCAATATGCTCCATGATATCCAACAGCGAGCGAGATCAACCCCTGTTAAACCTTTGGCCATAAAAGCTGTGAGCTTCGACAGTTGAGGAGCATATTTGCTTCTTTCCTGGGCAGTCAACCTTTGCGGAAAGGGGTGTGTATTGCTGAGCCGCTCCGAACGAAAGCCAGACAAGGGATTCTCACCAGCAGGGGAGGTGTCTTTGCAATAGAACCATGTCTGATTCCACTCTTTGGGGTGGCTATGCAGTTTGGTGTGAGGGTATGTGACCTCTTTCCTTTTCTGAATCGCCACGCCACCCAACTCCGTATTGGAGCCGTCAGTAAACTCAGTACGGCGGTTTAGATGGAAAAGGTCTCTGAACAATTCCACTGTGGGCTCCTCTTGAAAGAACGCCTCACAGAGCACTTGGAAATGACACATATTTGTGACAGAGTTGGGGCTAGTGTCTTGTGGATGGAGTTGGAAATCGGCTAAAACATCCCGGTAAAATTTAGAACCGGGCGGCTTAAAGCCCCGGTCTATGTGATCTACGAAAACAACAACCTCTCCTTCTTGAGGTGTAGGAGGGCATTCTTTGCCAGGAGCCCTCCAATGGATGGTATCTTTGCTGCCTAAAGCGCCGATCAGGACTAAATCGTCCAGTTGAGCCTCTGTGATGCGAGAAGGAACCCAATTGCACTCATATACTTGCTTGGCCATGATGAAATCTACAAGGTAGAAGATCCTGGTTCAAAAATGCATTGATCAAGGTACATTGGTATGTGCAATGTTAAACCGGAGACAGATCTATCTAAACCGGAGTTTTATGAAGCAACAACATCTGGCGGTTCAACAAGGGGACTAATGGTATATACCGGTTTGGCAATTTTTTCTACAAGGTTAAACCGCCTGATCTAAGCATTGAAACAGCTGAGATTGCGGATGGATAAGTATGCAGAAACAGATTTCACAAGATTTCTCTACAGCGTTGGATCTGAAGCAAGTTCAGAAAATAAGAAAAATATTCAAAAGCTCAAAGAAGAACAGTATTGAATCAATGGACAGAAATATATGTGAGATCTATGGTCTTGGGCATGAAACTAAAGGCAGATACTAAAAGCTACCGCTACATAGAGCAGGGGTTCACAGATGCATCCATGAGCTAGTATATGAACACGAACAGGTGATGAACACTGCAAGAACACGAAACCCTAGAACAGATCTGTGTTGAGAAGAGCAGAAGGCTTACCAGAGTTGAGGAAGACGCGGAAGGTTGCCGCGGGGCTCTGGTGCGTTCAGGTTGATGCAGCGGCCATGGTTGGTGCAGAAGTTGATGGTGGCGGCGGAGCTCCGAGGCTGGTGACGCGAGGAAGATGAAGAATAAAGGCACGAAGGGGAGAAAAGAAATGACCCTTCAGTCCTATTTATAAGGCAAAAGGACATGTGTGAGGCGCGACAATCAAGGGGCCACGAAACGGAGCTGTCACCTCGATTTCCGCAGATCTATTAAACAAGGAAGCATAATGGATAGGCTTCGTTATGACAGGTGACATCACTCCGGTTTACAGCAATCAGAGAAAATGACATCATGGCGGTTTACCAATTTATGAGAAGATGTTGAAGATGAAGTTTTTGCTAAAGGATTGACATGAACCCGTTCAAATCAATCTGGGGCCTAATGTTGGGGATATTACTGCTGGGGGTAAACCGGCCTATCTGGGCCGGGTTAACTTCATCAGTAGTTCAAGAGTGCTAAAGCCCAAGAAGACAAACAAGGGCCTAAGTCCCGTGGTCGGTTTTAGACTTGTAGCTATAAACCGGCATTTGTATATAAACTTGTATTGTAAGTTAGGAATAGGGAGAGACCAACCCGGATACGAATATGGACCGGTGTTGGGACTCTGTGAACCGACGGGCGTCACCCGTGTATATAAGGGGACGACCCGGCAGCGGTTCAAGGACAACAAACAACAACACGAGACTTAGGCGAAGCTTGTTTGCTCCCTAGTCATCGAAACCCCATCAATTCCATCACAACTAGACGTAGGCTTTTACCTTCATCGAAGGGGCCGAACTAGTATAAACTCTCTTGCGTCCCTGTGTCCGCTTTAACCCCTTCAAGCTAACCCGCCGCGATGGCTCCACGACTAAGTCCTTTCTCTAGGACATCTGCCGTGACAAAACCATGACAGATGTCGTTGATAACGGGATCACATCATTAGGAGAATGATGTGATGGACAAGACCCAATCCTAAGCCTAGCACAAGATCGTGTAGTTCGTTTGCTAAAGCTTTTCTAATGTCAAGTATCATTTCCTTAGACCATGAGATTGTGCAACTCCCGGATACCGTAGGAGTGCTTTGGGTGTGCCAAACATCACAACGTAACTGGGTGGCTATAAAGGTACACTACAGGTATCTCCGAAAGTGTCTGTTGGGTTGGCACGAATCGAGACTGGAATTTTTCACTCCGTGTAAACGGAGAGGTATCTCTGGGCCCACTCGGTAGGACATCATCATAATGTGCACAATGTGACCAAGGAGTTGATCACGGGATGATGTGTTACGGAACGAGTAAAGAGACTTGCCGGTCACGAGATTGAACAAGGTATCGGATACCGATGATCGAATCTCGGGCAAGTACAATACCGCTGGACAAAGGGAATTGTATACGGGATTGGTTGAATCCTCGACATCGTGGTTCATCCGATGAGATCATCGTGGAACATGTGGGAGCCAACATGGGTATCCAGATCCCACTGTTGGTTATTGGCCGGAGAGTTGTCTCGGTCATGTCTGCATGGTTCCCAAACCCGTAGGGCCTACACACTTAAGGTTCAATGACGCTAGAGTTGTTATGGGAAATAGTATGTGGTTACCGAAGGTTGTTTGGAGTCCCGGATGAGATCCCGGACATGATGAGGAGCTCCGGAATGGTCCGGAGGTGAAGATCGGTATATTGGACGAAGGGTATTGGAGTCCGGAATTGTTCCGGGGGTACCAGGCGATGACCAGCGTGTTTGAAAGGGGTTTCGGAGGCCCCAGCAAGCGTTAGGGGGCCTTATTGGCCAAGGGGAGAGGGCACATCAGCCCACTAAGGGGCTGAGCGCCCCTCCCACCCCATCTCATGTAACCAGGAGAGGTGGGGGCGCCACCCTAGGGCAGCCGCCCCTCCCGGCTTGGGGGGCAAGTTTCCTAGGGGGTGGGGGCGCCCAAACCCATCTAGGGTTTCCCCTGTGGCCGCCGCCCTCCCCTAGGGAACCCTAGGATGCCTTCCCCTCCTCCCTTCCCCCTATATATAGTGAGGGAGAGAGAGGGCAGCCGCACCCTTCCCTTGGCGCAGCCCTCTTCCTCCTCCAACACTTCATCCTCCTCCGTAGTGCTTGGCGAAGCCTTGCTGGAGAACCACGAGCTCCATCACCACCACGCCGTCGTGCTGTCGGAGTTTTCCCTCAACTTCTCCTCTCACCTTGCTGGATCAAAAAGGAGGAGACGTCTCCTAACCGTACGTGTGTTGAACGCGGAGGTGCCGTCCATTCGGCGCTAGGATCATCGGTGATTTGGATCACGGCGAGTACGACTCCATCAACCCCGTTCACTTGAACGCTTCCGCTTAGCGATCTACAAGGGTATGTAGATGCACTCTCCTTCCCCTCGTTGCTAGATTACTCCATAGATTGATCTTGGTGACGCGTAGAAAATTTTAAATTTCTGCTACGATCCCCAACACTATTCTCATCATATCAATCTCCATCACTTTAATCTTGCTTTGCTTTTTTACCTTGCTTTTACTTTTTACTTTGCATCTTTATAACAAAAATACCAAAAATATTATATCTATCAGATCTCACTCTCGTAAGTGACCGTGAAGGGATTGACAACCCCTAATCGCGTTGGTTCCGAGTAGCTATCGCTTTGTGCAGGTACAAGGGACTTGAGCGTGGGCTCCTACTGGATTGATACCTTGGTTCTCAAAAACTTAGGGAAATACCTACGCTACTCTGCTGCATCATCCCTTCCTCTTCGAGGAAAACCAACGCAAGCTCAAGACGTAGCAAGAAGGATTTCTGGCGCCGTTGCCGGGGAGTCTACGCAAAAAGTCAACATACCAAGTACCCATCACAATCCATATCTCTTGCATTATATTATTTGCCATTTGCCTCTCGTTTTCCTCTCCCCCCAATTCACCCTTTCCGTTTTATTCGCCCTCTCTCTCTATCCTCCCTCTCTATTTGCCTTTTTTTGCCCGCTTGCCTTTTTGTTTGCTCGTGTGTTAGATTGCTTGTTTGTCGCGATGGCTCAAGATACTACCAAATTGTGTGACTTCACCAATACCAATAATAATGATTTCCTTAGCACTCCGATTGCTCCTCTTACCGATGCTGAATCTTGTGAAATTAATACTGCTTTGTTGAATCTTGTTATGAAAGATCAATTCGCCGGCCTTCCTAGTGAAGATGCCGCTACTCATCTGAATAGCTTCGTTGATTTATGTGATATGCAAAAGAAAAAAGATGTCAATAATGATGTCGTTAAATTGAAGCTATTTCCTTTTTCGCTTAGAGATCGTTCTAAAGCTTGGTTTTCATCTTTGACTAAGAATAGTATTGATTCATGGAACAAGTGCAAAGATGCTTTTATCTCTAAGTATTTTCCTCCTGCTAAGATCATCTCTCTTAGAAACGATATTATGAACTTTAAACAACTTGATCATGAACATGTTGCACAAGATTGGGAGAGAATGAAATTAATGATACGTAATTGCCCTACTCATGGTTTGAATTTGTGGATGATCATACAAAATTTTTATGTCGGATTGAATTTTGCTTCTAGAAATCTTCTAGATTCGGCCGCGGGAGGCACTTTATGGAAATCACTTTAGGAGATGCTACTAAACTCCTAGATAATATTATGGTTAATTATTCTCAATGGCATACTAAAAGATCTTCTAATAAAAAAGTGCATGCGATAGAAGAAATTAATATGTTGAGTGGAAAGATGGATGAACTTATGAAATTATTTGCTACTAAGAGTGTTTCTTCTGATCCTAATGATATGCCTTTGTCTACTTTGATTGAGAATAACAATGAAGCTATGGATGTGAATTTTGTTAGTAGGAATAATTCTGGTAACAATGCTTATAGAGGGAATTTTAATCCTAGGCCATATCCTAGTAATCCTTTTAATAATTATGGGAATTCCTACAACAACTCTTATGGAAATTATAATAAGATGCCCTCTGAATTTGAGAATAGTGTTAAAGAGTTTATGAATTCACAAAAGAATTTTAATGCTTTGCTTGAGGAGAAATTGCTTAAAGTTGATGATTTGGCTAGAAACGTTGATAGAATTTCTCTTGAGGTTGATTCTTTAAAGCTTAGATCTATTCCTCCTAAGCATGATATCAATGAGTCTCTCAAAGCCATGAGAATTTCCATTGATGAGTGCAAGGAAAGAACCGCTAGGATGCGTGCTTCCAAAGATGCCTTTATTAAAG
>NC_041390.1:605539746-605557997 GCF_002162155.2 Triticum dicoccoides | reverse complement strand
AAAAGCGTGTTCTTCCAATTCCTATGAAAATCAAGATGAAGATCTAAAAGTTATTGATGTGTCTCCTATTAAATCTTTATTTTGCAATATAAATCTTGATGAAACTGAATATGATCTTCCTTTACCTAGAAGGCGTTCTAAAAATTCAGAGTATTTAGATCTTAATGATGAAATTGATGAAAGTGGGATTGAAAGAAATAAAAATCTAGATGTTGCTAAACCCACTATATTGGATTTCAAGGAATTTAATTATGAAAGTTGCTCTTTAATTGATTGTATTTCCTTGTTGCAATCCGTGCTAAATTCTCCACATGCTTATAGTCAAAATAAAGCCTTCACCGAACATATTGTTGATGCCTTGACGCAATCTTATGAAGAAAAACTTGAGTTGAAAGTTTCTATCCCTAGAAAACTCTATGATGAGTGGGAACCAAATATTAAGATAAAAATTAAAGATCATGAGTTTTATGCTTTGTGTGATTTGGGTGCTAGTGTCTCTACTATTCCCAAGACTTTGTGTGATTTACTAGATTTCCGTAATTTTGATGATTGCTCTCTAAACATGCATCTTGCGGATTCCACTATTAAGAAACCTATGGGAAAGATTAATGATGTTCTTATTTTTGCAAATAGGAATTATGTGCCCATAGATTTCATTGTTCTTGATATAGATTGCAATCCTTCTTGCCCTATTATTCTTGGTAGACCTTTCCTTAGAACGGTTGGTGCGATTATTGATATGAAGGAAGGGAATATTAGATTTCAATTTCCATTAAAAAAGGGCATGGAACACTTTCCTAGAAGAACAAAATTACCATATGAAACTATCATGAGAGCCACTTATGGATTGCCTACCAAAGATGGCAATACCTAGATCTATCCTCGCTTTTATGCCTAGCTAGGGGCGTTAAACGATAGCGCTTGTTGGGAGGCAACCCAATTTTATTTTTATTCCTTGCTTTTTGCTCCTGCTTAGTAATAAATAAATTATTTCGCCTCTGTTTTGGTTGTGTTTTTGTGTTTAATTAGTGTTTGTGCCAAGTAGAACCGTTGGGAAGACTTGGGGAAAGTCTTGTTGAACTTGCTGTAAAAAAACAGAAACTTTAGCGCTCACGAGAACTGCTGTCATTTTTATTTGAAGAGTGCTATTTAGTTAATTATTTTTGCAGGTGATTAATAGATAAATTCCTCACGTCCAGCAATTTATTTTAGAATTTTTGGGGTTCCAGATCTTGCGCTAGCTACAGATTACTACAGACTGTTCTGTTTTTGACAGATTCTGTTTTTCGTGTGTTGTTTGCTTATTTTGATGAATCTATGGCTAGTAAAATAGTTTATAATCCATATATAAGTTGTAATATAGTAGGTTTAACACCAATATAAATAAATAATGAGTTCATTACAGTACCTTGAAGTGGTCTTTTGTTTTCTTTCGCTAACGGAGCTTACGAGTTTTCTATTTTGAGTTTCGTGTTGTGAAGTTTTCAAGTTTTGGGTGAATTCTATTGATGGATCATGGAACAAGGAGTGGCAAGAGCCTAAGCTTGGGGATGCCCATGGCACCCTCAAGATAATCCAAGGACACCAAAAAGTCAAAGCTTGGGGATGCCCCGGAAGGCATCCCCTCTTTCGTCCACTTCCATCGGTAATTTACTTGGAGCTATATTTTTATTCACCAACATGATATGTGTTTTGCTTGGAGCGTCTTGTATTATTTGTGTCTTTGTGTCTTAGTATGCTACAATCATCCTTGCTGTACAAAGCTTTTGAGATATCCATACATGAATTAAAATTTGATAGAATACTCTATGTGCTTCACTTATATCTTTTGAGCTAAGTAGTTTTGCTCTATGTGCTTCACTTATACCTTTTGAGCGTTATAATTTTGCTCTATGTGCTTCACTTAGATCTTTTAGAGCACGGTGGTGGATTTGTTTTAAAGAAACTATTGATCTCTCATGCTTCACTTAGATTATTTTGAGAGTCTCTAAATAGCATGGTAATTTGCTTAATAATAATATGCTTGGTATTCAAGATTTGTGGAACTTTGTTTTGAGTGTGTTGAATACTAAGAAAAGATTGAAGCATGATAATTGTTTTGAGATATGGAGGTGATAATATTAAAGTCATGCTAGTTGAGTAGTTGTGAATTTAAAGAATACTTGTGTTAAGGTTTGTGATTCCCGTAGCATGCACGTATGGTGAACCGTTATGTGATGAAGTCGGAGCATGATTTATTTATTGATTGTCTTCCTTATGAGAGGCGGTCGGGGACGAGCGATGGTCTTTTCCTACCAATCTATCCCCCTAGGAGCATGCGCGTAGTGCCGAGGTTTTTGATGACTTGTAGATTTTTGCAATAAGTATGTGAGTTCTTTATGACTAATGTTGAGTCCATGGATTATACGCACTCTCACCCTTCCATCCTTGCTAGCCTCTTCGGTACCGTGCATTTATGATACGCTCTTTCACACATAAACCTCCTTATATCTTCCTCAAAACAGCCACCATACCTACCTATTATGGCATTTCCATAGCCATTCTGAGATATATGGCTGCACCGGCGAAGTTGCACGGGGTTTGGATGCACCGGCGAAGTTTGCGCCAACTCTCAATGTGAGAAAGGGAAATGCACGGTACCGAAGAGGCTAGCAAGGATGGAAGGGTGAGAGTGCGTATAATCCATGGACTCAACATTAGTCATAAAGAACTCACATACTTATTGCAAAAATCTACAAGTCATCAAAAACCTCGGCACTACGCGCATGCTCCTAGGGGGATAGATTGGTAGGAAAAGACCATCGCTCGTCCCCGACCGCCACTCATAAGGAAGACAATCAAATAACACCTCATGTTTCAAATTTTTTGCATAACATTTACCATACGTGGTAGACTAAGGCATAGCCTAGTGGTGGGAAGGGGCTGATACCTTCCCACCCACCCAGGTTCAAGTCATGGTACTTGCAATTTTGGTTTGTTGCATCAATTATACTGTAGGGGGTTCCCTTACAGTCTGTCTATCAAAAAAAAAACGTTTACCATACGTGCATGCTACGGGACTTGCAAACCTCAACACAAGTATTTCTCAATTTCACAACTACTCAAGTAGCATGACTTTGATATTATTACCTCCATATCTCAAAACAATCAGCAAGCATCAAACTTTTCTTAGTATTCAACACACTCATAAGAAAGTTTTATTATTAATCTTGCATACCAAGTATATTAGGATTTTAAGCAAATTACCATGCTATTATGACTCTCAAAATAATCTAAGTGAAGCATGAGAGATCAATAGTTTCTATAAAACAAATCCACCACCGTGCTCTAAAAGATATAAGTGAAGCACTAGAGCAAAACTATAAAGCTCAAAAGATATAAGTGAAGCACATAGAGTATTCTATCAAATTCCAGATCATGTATGGCTCTCTCAAAAGGTGTGTACAGCAAGGATGGTTGAGGTAGACTAACAAGCAAAGACTCAAATCATAAAAAACGCTCCAAGCAAAACACATATCATGTGGTGAATAAAAATATAGCTCCAAGTAAAGTTATCGATAGAAGTAGACGAAAGAGGGGATGCCTTCCGGGGCATCCCCAAGCTTTGGATTTTAGGTGTCCTTATTTTATCTTGGGGGTGCCATGGGCATCCCCAAGCTTAGGCTCTTGCCACTTCTTGTTCCATAATCCATCAAATCTTTACCCAAAACTTGAAAACTTCACAACACAAAAACTTAAAGTAGAAAATCTCGTGAGCTCCGTTACCGAAAGAAAACAAAAGACCACTTCAAGGTACTGTAATGAACTCATTCTTTATTTATATGGGTGTTATACCTACTTTATTCCAACTTCTCTATGGATTATAAACTATTTTACTAGCCATAGATTCATCAAAATAAGCAAACAACACACGAAAAACAGAATCTGTCAAAAACAGAACAGTATGTAGTAATATGTAGCTAGCGCAAGATCTGGAATCCCAAAAATTCTAAAATAAATTGCTGGACGTGAGTAATTTATCTATTAACCATCTGCAAAAAGAATTAACTAAATAGCACTTTCCAAATAAAAATGACAGCAGTTCTCGTGAGCGCTAAAGTTTCTGTTTTTTACAGCAAGTTCAACCAAGACTTTCCCCAAGTCTTCCCAACGGTTCTACTTGGCACAAACACTAATTAAACACAAAAAACACAACCAAAACAGAGGCTAAATAATTTATTTATTACTAAAAAGGAGCTAAAATCAAGGAGTAAAAATAAAATTGGGTTGCCTCCCAACAAGCGCTATCATTTAACGCCCCTAGCTAGGCATAACAAGCAAGAATAGATCTAGGTATTGCCATAATAGTAAGATAGATTATTAAAACTCATTTCATATTCTCTATGTTCGGCAGCAAGTTTTCTATGAGGCAAGCAAAAGTAATCAAAAGGGCTAAATTTAACGGGACAAAAGTCCCCAAGATCAACCTTGGGAGGTATAGGTTCCTCCTTTGGCCCTTCATAATGCACAACCAATTCATCATTATAAGCATTCTTTTGACAGAACTTTGTGAGCCTATATTCAAGAGAATATCCTAGTTCATTATTTCGAATAGCCAAATCATCATTAAGTTCAAAAATTCTATCAACTAAAACATTGGTAGGAACCCTTTTTCTAAGATTTTCATTGAAAGCAACATAGTCTAGAGATTGAAAACGCATTATTTCTTCTTGATCAAAGAGGATAGCCTCTATGGGAGGACGGCAAGCGTCCACCCTATAATGCGCAAAGATTTCTTTGGCTTCTTTTATTATGAATCTAAACTCATGAATCTAAACTAAAACAGAAGAATGCTCAATATTAGAAAATTCCAGAAAAATCCTTTGTATGGAAGGATGTATGTGCATGAATTGTCCTTCAAGTTCAACTACAAGCATGGAAATAGCGTCCGCAAGACTACTAGTTCTATGAAGGATAGAACTTCCCATAGAAGGCAAAGCACCGGCACAAGTAAAGAAATCTTGAATAACTCCTTTTCCAATAATATTACCACTACCAACACGGAATTTTTTTGTATGAAAGATGGTAGGTTCTTTAGCAGGAGCATCAAAATTTTTCATGATATTATTATTGTCCATATCGACGATAATTTCCCCAATTTCAGACATAGAGGCAGAAGGTAAAGGTCTTGACATAACGACAAGCTAGCAAACTGACACACGAGCAAACAAAAAGGAAAACGGAGAAAGAGAGGGGGAATAGAGAGAGGGCAAATAAAATGGCAAGGGTGAAGTGGGGGAGAGGAAAACGAGAGGAAAATGGCAAATAATGTAATGCGGGAGATAGGGATTATGATGGGTACTTGGTATGTTGACTTTTGCACAGACTCCCCGGCAACGGCGCCAGAAATTCTTCTTGCTACCTCTTGAGCACTGCGTTGGATTTCCTCGAAGAAGAAGGGATGATGCAGCAAAGTAGTGTAAGTATTTCCCTCAGTTTTTGAGAACCAAGGTATCAATCCAGTAGGAGGCTATGCTCGAGTCCCTCATACCTACACAAAAACAATAGCTCAACGCAACCAACACGCTTAGGGGTTGTCAATCCCTTCACTGTCACTTACAAAAGTGAGATCTGATAGAGATGATAAATAATATTTTTGGTATTTTTGGTATAGAGATGCAAAGTAAATAAAGTAAAAGCAAAGCAATAATAAAGTGATGGAGATTGATATGATGAGAAAGAGACCCGGGGGCCACAGGTTTCACTAGTGGCTTCTCTCAAGAGCATAAGTATTCTACGGTGGGTGAACAAATTACTGTTGAGCAGTTGACAGAATTGAGCATAGTTATGAGAATATCTAGGTATGATCATGTATATAGGCATCACATCCGAGACAAGTAGACCGAAACGATTCTGCATCTACTACTATTACTCCACTCATCGATCGCTATCCAGCATGCATCTAGAGTATTAAGTTAAAAACAGAGTAATGCCTTAAGCAAGATGACATGATGTAGAGGGATAGTTTCATGCAATATGATAAAAACCCCATCTTGTTATCCTTGATGGCAACAATACAATATGTGCCTTGCTGCCCCTTCTGTCACTGGGAAAGGACACTACAAGATTGAACCCAAAGCTAAGCACTTCTCCCATGGCAAGAACAACCAATCTAGTAGGCCAAACCAAACTGATAATTCAAAGAGACTTGCAAAGATAACCAATCATACATAAAAGAATTCAGAGAAGATTCAAATATTATTCATAGATAGACTGGATCATAAACCCACAATTCATCGGTCTCAATGAGGGAGTCCTGGATTAGGGGTCGTCCGGATGGCTGGAAAATACCTTCAGCCGGACTCCTGGACTATGAAGATACAAGATTGAAGACTTCGTCCCGTGTCCGGAAGGGACTTTCCTTGGCATGGAAGGCAAGCTTGGCGATACGGATATACAGATCTCCTACCATTGTAACCAACTTTGTGTAACCCTAACCCTCTCCGGTGTCTATATAAACCGGAGGGTTTTAGTCCATAGGACAACATAGA
This sequence comes from Triticum dicoccoides, assembly GCF_002162155.2. NCBI lineage: Eukaryota > Viridiplantae > Streptophyta > Magnoliopsida > Poales > Poaceae > Triticum > Triticum dicoccoides. The sequence continues at coordinate 605,551,467 of NC_041390.1, read as the reverse complement.
CAACAACAATCATACCATAGGCTAGCTTCTAGGGTTTAGCCTCTCCGATCTTGTGGTAGATCTACTCTTGTACTACCCATATCATCAATATTAATCAAGCAGGACGTAGGGTTTTACCTCCATCGAGAGGGCCCGAACCCGGGTAAAACTTCGTGTCCCTTGCCTCCTGTTACCATCTGGCCTAGACGCATAGTTCGGGACCCCCTAACCGTCAGGCTCGATGGCTCCTACGATCATCAATAGCAATGCAGTCCAGGGTGAGACTTTCATCCCCGGACAGATCTTCGTCTTTGGTGGCTTCGCACTGCGGGCTAATTCACTTGGCCGTCTGGAGCAGATCGAAAGCTATGCCCCTGGCCGTCAGGTCAGATTTGGAAATTTAAACTACACGGCTGACATCCGCGGGGACTTGATCTTCAACGGATTCGAGCCACTGCCGAGCGCGCCGCACTGTCCCGACGAGCATGATCTAGCTCTGCCGCCGAACAGTGCCCCGGAGGCCGCACCCGCATCAGCTTCGACCCTTAAGTCGGAGCCAACTGCACCAATCGAGGATGGGCGGTTAGACGCCACCTCGAGGGCTGCGATCCCAACGGTGATTGAGACGAACACTAGCCCCGTACTCCACGAGATTAGTGACTCCAAGGGGCCGGACTCCGAATCCTCCGTGCCCCTGCCGATCGAATCCGATTGGGCGCCAATCATGGAGTTTACTGCCACAGACATCTTTCAGCACTCGCCTTTCGGCGATATTCTGAAGACACTAAAGTCTCTCTCTTTATCAGGAGAGTCCTGGCCGGCCTACGGTCAGCAAGGTTGGGATTCGGACGATGAAGAAATTCAAAGCCCACCCACAACCCACTTTGTAGCCACTGTCGACGATTTAACCGACAGGCTCGACTTCGACTCCGAAGACATCGATGGTATGGACGCCGATGAAGGAGATGATGAAGAACCAGCACCTACTAGGCCCTGGAAAGCCACCTTGTCATATGACATATACATGGTGGACACCCCAAAAGAAGGAGATGGCGACGGAACATCGGAGGATGACCCCTCCAAGAAACAGCCTAAGCGCCGGCGTCAGCGGCGCCGCTCGAAATCCCGCCAAAACAAATGCGGTGATTCCAGCACGGGAGATAATAACACTCCGGAAAGCGCCAAAGAAAACCCCCTCCAGCAAGATTTAGCACAGGAGGATGGAGAAACCAGCCCTCATGAGAAGGTGGCTGACACAGAGGTCGAGGACGATAATTATATGCCTCCCTCCGAAGACGAGTCAAGCCTCGACGATGACGAATTCGTCATGCCACAGGATCCCGTTGAGCAAGAGCGTTTTCAACGCAGGCTTATGGCCACGGCAAGAAGCCTCAAGAAAAAGCAGCAACAGCTTAGAGCTGATCAAGATTTGCTAGCTGACAGATGGACTGAAGTCCTTGCGGCTGAAGAGCATAAACTCGAATGCCCCTCCAAGAGCTACCCAAAGCGCAGGTTGCTACCCCGATTAGAGGAGGAGGCACTTGATGCGGCCGACCGACCACCTCGTGGCCGTGATAGAGAGGCCTCTCGGCCCTCCACTCAAGCCGCACCCCGTACCAAGGCACGGAAATATGCGCCGGACTTGCGAGATATGTTGGAGGACAAGGCAAGGCAAACAAGATCGATCTACGGATCGCGCGGAAGCCCCACGGCTCGAGACGATAACCGTCACGCCGGTCACAAATTCGGCAGGGCCGAACATAGCAGACAAAGCTCATTGGAGCTACGTCGTGATATAGCCCAGTACAGAGGCGCCGCACACCCACTATGCTTCACAGACGAAATAATGGATCATAAAATCCCTGAGGGTTTCAAACCCGTAAACATCGAATCATATGATGGCACAACAGATCCTGCGGTATGGATCGAGGATTATCTCCTTCATATCCACATGGCCCGCGGTGATGATTTCCACGCCATCAAATGCCTCCCACTCAAGCTTAAAGGACCAGCTCGGCATTGGCTTAACAGCTTGCCAACAGGATCAATCAGTTGTTGGGAGGACCTAGAAGCCGCATTCCTCGACAATTTCCAGGGAACTTATGTGCGACTCCCAGACGCCGATGACCTAAGTCACGTAATTCAGCAGCCAGAGGAATCGGCTAGGCAATTCTGGACACGGTTCCTAACAAAGAAAAATCAAATAGTCGACTGTCCGGACGCGGAGGCCCTAGCAGCCTTCAAGCACAATATCCGTGATGAGTGGCTGGCCCGGCACCTTGGACAGGAAAAGCCGAAATCTATGGCAGCACTCATGACACTCATGACCCGCTTTTGCAAGGGAGAAGACAGCTGACTCGCTCGTAGCAACAATATGACCAAGAACCCTGGTAATTCGGATGCCAGAGACAGTAGCGGCAGGTCGCGTCGCAACAAGCAGAAGCGCCACATTAACGGCGACAATGCTGAGGATACGACAGTTAATGCCAGATTCAGAGGCTCTAAATCCGGTCAGCGGAAAAAGGCATTCAAAAGGAATCCTAGGGGCCCGTCCAGTTTGGACCTAATACTCGACCACTTGTGCCAGATACATGGCACCCCCGAAAAGCCGGCCAATCACACCAACAGGGATTGTTGGGTGTTCAAGCAGGCAGGCAAGTTAAATGCCGAAAATGAAGACAAGGGGCTACATAGCAATGACGACGAGGACCCCCGGCCGCCGAACAATAGTGGACATATGGGTTTTCCCCCACAAGTGCGGACGGTGAACATGATATACGCAACCCACGTCCCCAAAAGGGAGCGGAAGCGCGCATTATGGGACGTATACGCGGTCGAGCCAGTCGCCCCAAAGTTCAACCCATGGTCCTCCTGCCCGATCACCTTTGACCGAAGGGACCATCCCACTAGCATCCGTCATGGTGGATTCACCGCATTGGTTGTAGACCCAATTATTGACGGATTTCATCTCACTAGAGTCCTTATGGACGGCGGTGGCAGCCTGAACCTGCTTTACCAGGATACAGTGTGGAAAATGGGCATAGATCCCTCGAGGATTAAGCCCACAAAAATGACCTTTAAAGGTGTAATACCAGGTGTAGAGGCCAACTGTACAGGCTCAGTCACACTTGAAGTGGTCTTCGGATCTCCGGATAATTTCTGAAGCGAGGAGTTAATCTTCGACATAGTCCCGTTCGGCAGTGGTTATCATGCACTGCTCGGGCGAACCGCATTCGCCAAGTTCAATGCAGTCCCGCACTACGCATACCTTAAGCTGAAGATGCCAGGCCCTCGAGGAGTAATTACGGTCAATGGAAACACCAAACGCTCCCTCCGAACGGAGGAGCACACGGCGGCCCTTGCAGCGGAAGTACAAAGCAGCCTCTCCAGGCAGTTCTACAGTCCGGCCATTAAACGATTGGACACCGTCAAGCGCGCCCAGAGTAACCTACAACAAGACCGCCTGGCACGTTCCGAGCAGGCGTAGCAATGCGGCCCCAACCCCAACCCTCGTAAAAAGGCGACATCAGTGCTTCGCGTACATAACTACGCTCTAAAAATACCATGGGTACAGGGGGAGGGGCACCATCACGGCATGCCCGAAACATGGCTTAAACCGCACCAGGGGCTGCCAATTTTTTAATTATCTCTTACTTTCAGGACTCCATTCTTCGAAAGGCCTGTTCGGCAGTTCAGTTGCCGCACAAACGATGCAAGAACCAGGGAGGCAGACAAGCTACGCCGCATTACGGAACTCACAGGTGGTCTCTATCACGAGCAGTATACCTGTTTCGCATACTATTCCGCAGCTTGCCCCTGAAGCAGACATGTTAAATAGTCCAACTTTTTGTTTATCGCATTATTTGTATCGTTCTGCTCTGATCGCAGCCCTTTTTTACTAAACAATGCATAGCTTTTGTCTATTTTTGCATTACCTTTTTATAAATATATGTTCCTTAACGACATGTTGCACCCGTACAATTTCGTACGGCCAAAATACACCAGGGGCTTTAGTACCCCTCAATATGGTGTGAGAAGTCCGAACACTCTCACAAGTGCGGCGCCCCGAACTTATAGCATTATATGCATCGGCTCCGAATCATGTCTTGGGTCAATAGTTGGGTTTGCCCGGATCCTATGTTTTGGTGCCTTACATTCCGCTATATCAGCTAAGGTAGCACTAGGAGAACCACTGCGATTGTGCCCCAGTTGAGCTGGGCCGAGCACCTCAGTGGAGAAACCTAAAACTGACTGTCATGATGAAGCGAGAGCTGGTCGCTGTTCGAGAGGTTTTTTCGAGTCCCTAAAGACTTATGCCGCTTAGGGCGAGGAGTCGGCTCTGTCCGGCCAAGGCGTGGATAGCGCCCCGAACTCGGTCTTCCAAATACTAGGGGCTTCGCCGAAATTTAAAATTATAGAATTCTATGGCTAAGTGAGAGTGTTCACGCATTATAGTCCAATTTCCTTGTTCGTTGGGCTGAGCGCCTCCCTCGAAGGACCCAAACATGGGAAAAAGATCGCTCAGGTTTATCCCCGAACACCCCAGCACTAGCGGCACGGGGGCAGAAGGCGACGACTCGCCATCTCTCAGAATTGTTAAACAGCCGCACAGAAGGTAATATTTTAAATTCAAACAGCATTGCTCAGCGCATATGAACAAGTTTTCAGCGCACAGGACAAAAACAAGCGAGTTTTACTCAAAAATTACATCCCTAGAATATTCATCCGCCACAAGGCGGGCACCCTTCAGAACATCCTTATAGTAATTCTCGGGCTTGCGATGCTCTTTCCCCGGCGGTGGCCCGTCCTTCACAAGCTTCTCAGCGTCCAGCTTACCCCAGTGCACCTTAGCATGGGCGAGGGCCCTACGGGCACCTTCAATGCAGACGGAGCGCTTGATGACTTCGAGCCTTGGACAAGCCTCCTCCAGCCGCCACACCAGCCCGAAATAGCTCCCAGTCAGGGCCTCTCTAGGCCACAGCCGAACTAGGAGGCCCTTCATGGCCTGCTCGGCCGCCTTGTGGAGCTCGACCAGCTGCTTCAGCTGGTCGCTCAGGGGTATGGGGTGTCCGGCCTCAACATACTGAGACCAGAACACCTTCTCTATCGAGCTGCCCTCCTCGGCTCGATAGAATGCGGCGGCATCAGACACACTCCGGGGAAGATCCGTGAACGCTCCTGGAGAGCTCCGAATTAGGGTAAGTAACAAGTAACTCACGTTTATATGTTTGCTTTGCATAAAGAATGCCTTACCCGCCGCTATCTTCTTCACCTCATCCAACTCCTGGAGGGTCTTCTAGGATTCAGTCTTGGCAGACTTGGCATTTTCAATAGCCGCCGCGAGCTCGGACGCTCGCGTCTTCGAGTCAAGCTCCAAACCCTCATGTTTCTTCATGAGAACCTGGAGCTCTTGCCGCACTTTGCCAACCTCGGCCTCATACTTCTCCCGCTCGGTGCGCTCCGTGGCCGCCCTCTTCTCGGCCTCCGCCAGTGCCTGCTTCAGGGTCGCCACCTCAGACGTGGCCCCTACAATAGCAACGATAGTCTTGTCATTTTTTGCAATTGCACCTTTTTTATACATATTCAAACAAGATATTTCTTACCTTCCTTCTCCTCGAGCTGCTTCTTGGCACGCCCGAGCTCTTTCTCAGACTTCTCGAGGCTCTGCTTCAGCGTGTCCACTTCTGCAGTCAGTGCGGCGGACGCCAGCGGAGAAGCCTGCATACGCATATTGACTCCTTTTGTTAGACTCCTGTGAATTCTTTGATCCTCTATTCGGCTTTTCTTCCCGAACGCCCAACAGAGCATCAGGGGCTACTGTTTATGCGGTAATATTATTCACAAATCCTTTACTTACCTCAAAGCCTGTTAAAAGGCTAGTACAAGCTTCAGTCAGTCTGCTCTTGGCGGACTGAACCTTCTGGACCACCGCACTCATAATAGCGCGGTGCTCCTCGTTGATGGAGGCGCCTTGGAGCGCCTCCAACATATTGTCCGGCGCCTCTGGTTGGACGGGGGTCACCGGCGCGGTGGGCTTGCTCCTCTTGGAAGGAGGTCCCCCGCCGGACTCTGGAACCTTTGAAGGTTCCGGAGCGGTGTCCGACCTGGAGCTAGACTTGGAGCCCTGGGGGGTTTCATCCCCTTTACTCCTGGGGTCCGGGAGGTCGCCTTGTGGCGCCTCCAGGACCACCTCCTCCTGGCTTGGGACCTGTCGGGACAACACTTCGGTGTCGTCCGTAGGGCGGGGGGAGGAAGCCGTCGGAAGCGAGTTCACATCCGACGAATCCAGTGAGCCGCTCGACGATTCGTCGAGCCGGTCTTTGGGCGGGCTGCATAAACGTATTCGGCGTAAGGGAAAGCTGTGCAATAAACGAATACTATGAATTACTCTGGTGTCCTAATACTTACGATTTTGCCAGGGGCTTGGTCCTGGGCAGCCACTCCTCTTCGCCGTCATCGGCGTCGGTGGAGTAGTCCGGAGGAAGGGTTTTCCCCATCTTGGACCCTCCGGCGTCCCCAGAGAGGGCGGCCTTCCTTTTCTTCTCTCCTCCCGCTGGAGGGGGAGAGGTCTCTTCTTCTTCCTCCTCGTCTTCACGAGAGGAATGCGCCTCGGAACCGCCGGATGATGGATCCGACACCTCCTAGCACCGGGCACTCTTTCGATTCCCCATGGCCTTTTTTGCAGCCTTCTTCTCCGGCACCACATAGGGTGCCAGAACCAGCAGCTTCGCCAAGCGAGCGTCTGCTGGGCCTTCGGGCAAAGGAGCCGGACAGTTGATCTGTCCGGACGTCACCTGCCAATCCTGTCAAAGGTAAGGGAGCTTAGATCCCGCATGGAGTCAAACTATGAAAAACTGATACCCTATAAAAGGAAAAAAACAGCTTACCGCAAGAGCGTGATGTTGCGCACTGAATCCGTGATCCTCGGTAGTGGATGCGGGAGCCTTGGCGCCTTTGAAAAGCACCTTCCAGGCATCTTCGTACGTCATGTTGAAGAGCCTGCTCAGAGTTTGGTGTCGCGCCGGGTCGAACTCCCACAGGTTGAAAGCCCGTTGTTGACACGGGAGGATCAGGCGGATGAGCATAACCTGGACTACGTTGACAAGTTTGAGCTTCTTGTCTGCCAGGGTTTGGATGCATGTTTGGAGTCCGGTCAGCTCTCCTTTTTCACCCCAAGACAGGCCTGTCTCCTTCCAGGAGGTGAGCCACGTATGGGATCCGGATTGGAACTCGGGGGGTGCGACCCATTCGGTGTCGCGCGGCTCGGTGATGTAAAACCACCACGATTGCCACCCCTTCAGGGTCTCCACAAAGGAGCCCTCGAGCCATAATACGTTGGCCATCTTGCCAACCATGGCACCTCCGCACTCCGCCTGGTTGCCGCGCACCACCTTCGGCTTGACGTTGAAAGTCTTGAGCCATAGGCCGAAACGGGGGCAGATGCGGAGGAAGGCCTCGCACACGACGATAAACGCCGAGATGTTGAGGACGAAGTTCGGGGCTAGATCGTGGAAATCCAGGCCGTAGTAGAACATGAGTGAGGGAGTCCTGGATTAGGGGGTGTTCGGATAGCCGAATTATACCTTCAGCCGGACTCCTAGACTATGAAGATACAAGATTGAAGACTCCGTCCCGTGTCCGGAAGGGATTTTCCTTAGCGTGCAAGGCAAGCTTGGCGATACGGATGTTCAGATCTCCTACCATTGTAACCGACTCTATTTAACCCTAACCCTATCCGGTGTCTATATAAACCGGAGGGTTTTAGTCCGTAGGACAACATACACATCAACAATCATACCATAGGCTAGCTTATAGGGTTTAGCCTCTCTGATCTCGTGGTAGATCAACTCTTGTAATACCCATACCATCAATATTAATCAAGAAGGACTAGGGTTTTACCTCCATCGAGAGGGCCCGAACCTGGGTAAAACTTTGTGTCCCCTGCCTCCTGTTACCAACCGGCCTAGACGCACAGTTCGGGACCCCCTACCCGAGATCCGCCGGTTTTGACACCGACATTGGTGCTTTCATTGAGAGTTCCTCTGTGCCGTCGCCGTCAGGCTCGATGGCTCCTACGATCATCAATGGCGATGCAGTCCAGGGGGAGACCTTCATCCCCGGACAGATCTTCGTCTTTGGCGGCTTCGCGCTGCGGGCCGATTCACTTGGCCATCTAGAGCAGATCGAAAGCTACGCCCCTGGCCGTCAGGTCAGATTCGGAAGTTTAAACTACACGGCTGACATCCGCGGGGACTTGATCTTCGACGGATTCGAACCACTGCCGAGCGCGCCGCACTGTCACGACGAGCATGATCTAGCTCTGCCGCCGAACAGAGCCCTGGAGGCTGCACCCGCATCGGCTCCGACCCCTAGTTCAGAGCCGACCGCGCCGATCGAGGATGGGCGGTTGGACGCCACCTCGGGGGCTGCGATCCCAACGGCGATTGAGCCGAACACCAGCCCCTTAATCTGTAAGACTCATGACTCCATGGAGCCGGATTCTTCTCCGGACTCCGAACCCTCCGCGCCCCTGCCGAGCGAATCCGATTGGGCGCCAATCATGGAGTTCACAGCCACGGACGTCTTTCAGCACTCGCCTTTCGGTGATATCCTGAAATCACTGAAGTCTCTCTCTTTGTCAGGAGAGCCCTGGCCGGACTACGGTCAGCAATGTTGGGGTACGGACGATGAAGAAATTCAAAACCCACCCACCACCCACTTTGTAGCCACTATCGACAACTTAACCGACATGCTCGACTTCGACTCCGAAGACATCGACAGTATGGACACCAATGAAGGAGATGATGAAGAACCAGCGCCCACTAGGCCCTGGAAAGCCACCTCGTCATATGAAATATACATGGTGGACACCCCAAAAGAGGGAAAGGGCGATGGAACAGAGGAGGATGACCCCTCCAAGAAATAGCAAAAGCGCCGGCGTCAGCGTCGCTGCTCAAAATCCCGCCAACACAAAAACGGCGATTCCAGCACGGGAGATAATAATACCCCGGAAAGCGCCGAAGAACATCCCCCGAGCAAGATTTAGCACAGAAGGAAGGAGAAACCAGCCCCCATGGGAGAGCGGCTGACAAAGAGGTCGAGGATGATAATCATATGCCTCCCTCCAAAGACGAGGCAAGCCTCGACGACGACGAATTCGCCGTGCCAGAGGATCCCGTCGAACAAAAGCGTTTTCAACGCAGGCTTATGGCCACGGCAAGAAGCCTCAAGAAAAAACAGCAACAGCTTAAAGCTGATCAAGATCGGCTAGTCGATAGATGGACTGAAGTCCTTGCGGCCGAAGAGCATAAACCTGAATGCCCCTCCAAGTGCTACCCGAAGTGCAGGTTGCTACCACGATTAGAGGAGGAAGCACTCGACGCGGCCGACAGGCCACCTCGTGGCCGCGACAGAGAGGCCTCATGGCCCTCCACCCAAGCCGCACCCCATACCAAGGCACGGGAATATGCGCCGGACTTACGAGACATGTTGGAGGACAAGACAAGGCAAACAAGATCGATCTACGGATCGCGTAGGCACCCCACAGCTCGACACAACAACCGTCACGCCGGCCACAAATTCGGCAGGGCCGAACACAGTAGACAAAGCTCATTGGAGCTACGTCATGATATCACCCAATACAGAGGCGCCGCACACCCATTGTGCTTCACAGACGAAATAATGGATCATCAAATCCCCGAGGGTTTCAAACCCGTAAACATCGAATCATATGATGGCTCAACAGATCCTGCGGTATGGATCGAGGATTATCTCCTTTATATCCACATGGCCCACGGCAATGATTTCCACGCCATCAAATACCTCCCACTCAAGCTTAAAGGACCAGGCCGGCAGTGGCTTAACAGCCTGCCAATAGGGTCAATAAGCTGTTGGGAGGACCTGGAAGCCGCATTCCTCGACAATTTCCAGGGCACTTATGTGCGACCCCCAGACGCTGATGACCTAAGCCACGTAATTCAATATCCAGACGAATCGTCCAGGCAATTCTGGACACGGTTCCTAACAAACAAAAATCAAATACGCGACTGTCCGGACGCAGAGGCCTTAGCAGCCTTCAAGCATAATATCCGTGACAAGTGGCTTGCCTGGCACCTAGGACAGGAGAAGCCGAAATCTATCGCAGCACTCACGGCACTCATGACCCGCTTTTGCGTGGGAGAAGACAGCTGGCTTGCTCGTAGCAACTATATGACCAAGAACCCTGGTCGTTCGGACACCAGGGACATTGGTGACAGGTCGCGTCGCAACCAGCAGAAGCGCCGCATCAACGGCGACAATGCTAAGGATACGGCAGTTAATGCCGGATTCAAAGGCTCTAAATCCGGTCAGCGGAAAAAGTCATTCAAAAGGAATCCCAGGGGCCCGTCCAGCTTGGACCGAATACTCGACCGCTTGTGCCAAATACATGGCACCCTCGAAAAGACGGCCAATCACACCAACAGGGACTGTTGGGTGTTCAACCAGGCAGGCAGATTAAGCGCCGACAATGAAGACAAGGGGTTGCATAGCAATGACGACGAGGAGCCCCGGCCGCCGAACAACAATGGACAGAAGGGTTTTCCCCCACAAGTGCGGACGGTGAACATGATATACGCCACCCACGTCCCCAAAAGGGAGCGGAACGCGCGTTAAGGGACGTATACGCGGTAGAGCAAGTCGCCCCAAAGTTTAACCCATGGTCCTCCTGCCCGATCACCTTTGATCGAAGAGACCATCCCACTAGCATCTGTCATGGCAGATTCGCCGCATTAGTTCTCAACCCAATCATTGACGGATTTCATCTCACTAGATTCCTTATGGCCGGCGGCAGTAGCCTGAACCTGCTTTACCAGGAGAAAGTGCGGAAAATGGGCATAGATCCTCGAGGATTAAGCCCACCAAAACGACCTTTAAAGGCGTAATACTAGGTGTAGAGGCTAGCTGCACAGGCTCAGTCACACTTGAAGTGGTCTTCGGATCTCCGGATAATTTCCGAAGCGAGGAGTTAATCTTCGACATAGTCCCATTCCGCAGTGGTTATCATGCACTGCTCGGGCGAACCGCATTTGCCAAGTTCAATGCGGTCCCGCACTACGCATACCTTAAGCTCAAGATGCCAGGCCCTCGAGGAGTAATTACGGTCAATGGAAACACCGAACGCTCCCTCCGAACGGAGGAGCACACGACGGCCCTTGCAGCGGAAGTACAAAGCAGCCTCTCCAGGCAGTTCTCCAGTCCGGCCATTCAACGTCCGGACACCGTCAAGCGCGCCCGGAGTAACCTGGCACGTTCCGAGCAGCCGTAGCAATGCGGCCCCAACCCCAACCCCCGCAAAAAGGCGACGCCAGTACTTCGCGTCCATAACTATGCTCTGGAAATACCATGGGCATAGGGGGAGGGGCTCCATCACGGCACGCCCAAAACACGGCTTCAACCGCACCAGGGGCTGCTGAATTTTTTTACTTTTCTCTCACTTCCAGGACTCTACTCTTCGGAAGGCTTGTTCGGCAGTTTAATTGCCGCACAAACGATGCAAGAACCAGGGAAGCAGACAAGCCATGCCGCATTACGGAAATCACAGGCGGTCTCTATCACGAGCAGTATACCTGTTTCGCATACTATTCCGCAGCTTGCCCGTGGAGCAGACATGTTAAATAGTCTAACTTTTCATTTATCGCATTACTTGTATCGTTCTGCTTTGATCGCAGCTATTTTAATGAACAATGCATAGCTTTTGCCTAT